>NW_006921612.1:17519585-17521568 GCF_000298275.1 Orycteropus afer afer | reverse complement strand
AAGGAAGGTTGGGCAATCCTACTTCCGTAGTGATACTGCCTCGGAAACCCAAGGAGGGGTCACTATGAGTTGGGGCTGACTCGACGGCACATAACAACAAGAACAACAAATAAGTAACTTAAAGCACTATTTTATTTTATGTCATCTAACAACAAAAATTATCTTTTGTTTTCATTTTATTTTTTGAGATGGTTATAGGTATGTTTTAAACTCTTTCTCTTAAAATTCATGGTTTTTCCCTTCTGCAAGGATATTTAGTACAACTAATATCAAATAGTGAAAAAGAAAAAAAAAAAAAACAACAACAAAAGTAAAACCACTGCCTGTTGAGTTGATTCTGAATCATAGTGACCCTATATGACAAAATAGAACTGCCCCATAGGGTATAAACCAAAACCAAACTACTGCTGTTGAATTGATTCCATCTCATAGTGACCACCATTGGGTTTTTGAGGTCGTTAATCTTTATGGAAGTAGATTGTCCCATCTTCTTTCTGCAGAGCAGCTGGTGGGTTTGAGCCACCAACCTTCTGATTAGCAGTCAAATGCCAAAGGCACTAAGCCTAGAGCTTCTTCCATATGGCATAACCAAAACCAAACTCACTGCCATCAAGTCATCATAGTGAACCCTCCTTGGGTTTCCAAGGCAGTATCTCTATGGAAGTAGATTGCCCAACCTTCCCTGAAGGCTGTAAATCTTTACAGAAACAGACTGCTTCATCTTTCTTCTGTAGAGTGGCTTATGGGTTTGAACTGCTAACCTTTTGGTAAGCAGGTGAGCACTTAACCACTGAGCTATCTACCCAAATAATTATTTTCTCATTATGCCAAAAAAGTCAAATAATCTAACTGGAAAATGCTATATAATTGTGTTGGACAAAAAAATAGAGAGAGAGTACAGAACTCAGGAGTGGTTAAGAGTAAAACAATGGAATCAAGCTGTTCATATTCTGGCTTTCACACTTGATATTGCTCATGTCCATCTTATGGATTGATGCCTTCCTTTATTTTCAAGGGAAAATGCAGTTTAGAGCACAATCTAATCATGGCTGCATTTATTGTACATTCTTAATTCACCGTGTTACTGTTATGTTACTGTACAAAAGTTCTATTGAATTAGATTGCTGCCACTGGGCCACTTATCATTATCTTTGTTAAGCTGTATACTAATGAGTTTTAAACATGTTATTCTAATACTGAGTCTTAGAAACAAAGCACTGCAAAGGGAGTGATGTAAGCCTGGCAGTACTCCAGAACATTAAGACTGAATGTAGTTAATGCTGTCTAGCAATGGTGTGTTGTTCCTGCCACCTTGACAGCTGCAGAAAGATTTTCTATTATTATCCTACTAAAAAAAAAAATCACAGCATAATGAATTACTAACTTACAATGTGGTAACAATGTGTGAACTATTATGGAGGCAACTGTATGTTCAGCAACATCTGGATTACAGGGGTGAATATGTACAATTGTATAGTTTGCTAATTAATGTCTAGAGTGACAGAAACATTGAAATTTGGGCACAGTGATAAAGATAATCACTTCTTATATATTGAGATCAACATCATAAAATCATTAAAGATCGTAGGAAAAAACACATCTGAAACGCAAATATCACTTTTAAAACACATTAAGCGAAGATGATTTTTTGTAGTTGTGACCAGATATTGTCCCCCAAGTATTACAATGTACTGGTAAAGTTTTCCAGGTTAGCAGATGCCAAGTTTGTTTAAAAAATCCATTGAGAAGGTGATGGAATTTGAAAGCTAGAGTCTTCTCTCCATAAAACACACATTGCATAGCCCCAAAATTCGTATGTAAATTCAGGTTAATAAGAATCTCTCGGGCTTAACTATTTTGGATATTTAAAGAGACAGCGCTCTCACAGATTCCTGTGATGGTAGGACTTAAGAATTAACCTAAAAATTACCCTGCTAGCCAGGGACTACACTGAGGACTGTTCACTGTGGTTGGGGAACAAAC
>NW_006921612.1:17495332-17496846 GCF_000298275.1 Orycteropus afer afer | reverse complement strand
TATTCTCCAGCCAACAGAGCAGTCCTCCATGCAGTCCCTGGCTGGCAGGGCTGATTTTTAGGTTAATTCTTAGGTCCTATCACCACTCAGCACTCTCCATGCTATCTGTGCCATCAGGATTGCTTAGGCTCACTGTCAGACCGCAGCTCCATATGTCTCCTTTTTTGGTATTTTCATGCAAATTCTTCTGCAATTTGGAGTTTAATTCACTTCTATAGCCTTCCCTTCAAAGCTCAGGAGTCCAGGATTATCTTCTGTGTCTGTGTTAATTGGTTTCCCTTTTCTTTGTTGAAGAGGGTTTGTGCAGTCTTCCTTACTAGTCTGCCATTTTACTGGAAGCTCAGGAATGATATGATTTTAATTCAGGAATGATATGATTTAGGTACAGTGGACTACTAAAAGAATTAACAGCTCTGTCTTGGAAGAAGTGCAGCCAAGATGCACCTTTGAAGTGAGAATGTCCAGACTTCATCTCACGTCTTTTGATCATGTTGTCAGAAGGGACCATTCCCTGGAGAAGGATGTCATGCCTGATAAGGTGGATGGTCGACAAAAGAGGGGAAGGCCTTCAATGAGATGGACTGACATGATGGCTGTGACCATTGGGCTCAAGTATAGCAGGGATCATTGAGTTGGTGCGGGATTGGGTGGTATTTCGTTCTGCTGTGATGGGATCGCTATGAGTCAGAAACACCTCAATGGCACCTAAAAACAACAACATGCTTCAGGGTTCTTCACCATACTTATTCGACCTGTATTCTGAGAAAACTATCTGAGAAGCTGGACTATATGACAAAGAACATGGGATCAAGATTAGAGGAAGACTCGTTAATAACCTGCAATATGCAGATGATACAACCTTACTTGTGGAAAGCCAAGAAGGCTTAAAGCTATTACTGATAAAGATCAAAGACTATAGTCTTCAGTATGGATTACACCTCGACATAACTAAACTGAAACAAACTCACTGCTGTCGAGTTGGATCCAAGCCATAGCTACCCCTCCTTGGGTTTCCTCAGTGGTATAATTATGGAAGTAGATTGCCCAACCTTCCTTCCAAGGAGTTTCTGGTGGGTTTGAACTCCCAGATTTCTGGATAGCAGTCAAATGCCTTAGGCATTATGCCACCCGAGCTCTCAAATCTTCACAACTTGGTTATGTCGAGGTGTAATCCATACTGAATACTCTATATAGTCTTTAATCTTCATCAATAATAAGCAACATCATAATAAATGGAGAAAAGTTGAAGTTTGCTGATGTCCAGCCTCAGCTGTGGGTCTCTGGAGGGAGAGGTGGTGTTGGCGAGATGATGTAGACACACTCACACAAGATGAAGATGTGCCCCACATAATGAGGTGGCCTTTTTTATTTTATACTATATTGCAAATTACAAATGACAAAGCAAAATGACAAACCCACAATTCTGGGTACATGGCTGTGAGCTATTAACTTTCCAAAACCTCTGGTAGCATAGTGGCTAAGGCACTTGACTGTTAACCAGAAGGCTGGCGGTT
>NW_006921612.1:17473768-17494782 GCF_000298275.1 Orycteropus afer afer | reverse complement strand
TTGGGCAATCCTACTTCCATAGTGATACTGCCTCAGAAACCCAAGGAGGGGTCGCTATGAGTCAGGTTTGACTCGACGGCACATAACAACAACAACAAGAAGGGAGAGAGTTAAAAGGAACTCTTTTTCCATCTACCCACACCATTCTTTTACCTTCTATATATTCCCCAGTATAAGGAAGAGGAAGGTCAAGCCATCGGGACGGTTTAGGCTCCCCTCCCTGAGGAGGATATCAAAGTCTACCATTAATTCTATAAGCTACATTGGGAGGAGGCTTAACTTAGGCCAAGGTTTCTTCCTAGCAGAAGTAATCCCTTTTCTATGTTGTGCTGCAAGGGTTGGTATTGTAGGAGGTTGAGTAGCCATGAGATCTTTCCACCAATGGGAATTCTCAATGTCTTTAAGATTCCCAGGGGCCTTTCCCAGCTCTGGCTTATCATGGGGATTTCTAGGAAAACCGGGGTTTTTGGAATTGGAAAGCAGAGAGTCATCCAGAAGGCAGCCTGATTCATGGGAAACATGAAAATCAGTTTTGGACCCTCTGTGAAGAACCAGAAGGAGCATTATCACCATAAAGATTATTGTAGCAATTAAGATAATGGACCAGAATACAATCAAAAGTAAAGGTGGAATTGGCTTCTGCCCAAGACTCTTGACAGCTCGAGCTTTGTGATTTTGTTTTACATGGATACCATCAACACCCATGGAAGCAGTTATCAAGAAATCAGATGTAGTGTTGCATTGTGTAAATGTGCTTCAAAAGACATCAGTAAAATGTTAAGAAGCAAAGATGTCACTTTGAAAACTAATGTTCATCTATCCCAAGTTATGGTAATTTCAATTGTTTCATATATATGTGAAAGCTGGACAATGAATAGGGAAGACTAAAGAAGAGTTGATGCCTTTGAATTATGGTATTGGCAAAGAATACTGGAAATACTATGGACTGCCATAAGAATGAACAAATACGACCTGAACAAAGTGCAGCCAGAATGCTCCTTGGAAACGAGAATGGTGGGACTTCATCTCACCTACTTTGGTTATGTTAGAAGGGACATTCCCTACAGAAGGATATCATGGTTGCTAAAGTAGAGGGTCAGAGAAAGACCCTAATTAGCTGGACTGACACAGTGATCACAACGATCAGCTCAAGCATGGCAAGGATTGTGAAGACAGTGCAGGCTTGGTAGTGTTTCATTCTGTTGTACATAGAGTCCCTATGAATCTGAGCTGACTCAAAGGAATCTAACAACATTATCCTATGACTTTCATTAAATAATCAACATTCCAGATGACAAGCTCCAGGAGCAAGTGCAAATGATGTGAAAAGAATTAATTGAATTTCAAACTTCCTTCAAGAAGACAGGAAAATAATGGTACCCTTTGTTGTTTGCAATCTATTACTTTAGCAAATGTAAATCAATATTCAGTCACCTCCTGTTTCTTTTTATGTCATTTTCCTCCTTCCTTCACCCCTGTTTATTCTCCTTACTCCTCCTTCACTGCACTTACACATTATTAATTATTCAGAGAATATTATTTTTCCCTTTGAACTTTGTACCATTAAGTTGCCTAATGAAATAGTTTCAACATTTTTATTACTAAAAAATGGAAAATAACTTTGCATGTATTATCTATAATTTCCATAATGAACCTGAAATATACTTTTTGTTATCCCCATTTTACCTATATAAGTAAACTGAACTATCTGACCTATTGTCACACATAGTAATTTGTTCAAATTTAATTGCAAATGTATTTTTTAAATAGACCACACATTTGGGTGTTAGAGAATAAAATACATATTTATGATTTTCCAACTATATATTGCTAAGTAAAAAATTTGTGCCATCATTTAATAGATCAGATAGAGTGTCAAGTTTGAAATATCCAGAACTAAACTACTAATATTATCTTGACATCATTATTCCATTCTCTTTACATTTAAAAAATAAAAAATTATTGATCCACATCTTTTCCTCCCTCACCTCCCTGCACCAGATACATACACACAGCTTCTAATAATTAAATTTAGTTGTTTTTAAATATCATAAAATCAAACAAAACCAAATCCATTGCCATCAAGTTGATTCCAATTTGTAGTGACCTGATAGCACGTAATAGAACTGTCGCCATAGAGTTTCCAAGGCTGTAAGTCTATATGAAAGCAGACTGCCTCATCTTTCTCCCAAAGACCAGCATGTGGGCTTGAAAAGCCATCCTTTTGGTTAGCAGCTGAATGCTTTAGCTACTATGCCACCAGAACTCCTTGAATATCAAAAAGATATTAATATAAAAGGCCAAAGCTCACAGAAATGGAAAATTAAAGTTCAAGAAATTTTTAATTTTTCTTTCTATTAAGGATAAGAAAAATAAACATGTATTGAAGTTGTATCAGAGACCAAACACTAACATTATTTCGCACATGGTCTTACTTAGAAATTACCTCCTTAAATGAGGAGTTTGAAATAAGGATTGAAGAAGCTAATAGAAAACACATACAAAGCTCCTTCTTACATTGTTAAATATACAAATACCCAGGGGCAAACACCCACAAACTCTGCTAAGTTTTAAAATATATTCTTAAATAGTTTTACTATTTTTCAGCTTCAAATCCAATTTTTATTTGCTTTTTGCTACTGAATTTTAATCTTTCCAATTGCATTCTTTCTTTGCTAACTGAGGCCCTATTAGTCTTTTCCAACAAGTGTCACTAGATGGAGGCTATGGACTGAACATCTTAAGCTGATATTTGCCCACTACTGTTTGTACCCTATAACATATTTACTTTATAGTATTAGACAGTTTTTCCTGTTCATTATTTTGCATAAGCCCAGAACTATCTTCATCATCCTGGCACCTCACTCCCTCTGAGGTATTAGCATCCACCAGCAAGTGATTCCTTTTTGGGGGTTTCAGTCTCAGATCTTCAGGGTCCTTCTTGTGAATGGCTGCAGCACTTATGCTGGCTGGTGAGTGATCCACCTCACAAGTCTTGTTCCAGTTCCACAGCTCATACATATTGATAACACAACCTTTTCCTTTGTTTCCCCAAACTGGGCAGAGTTTCATAAATTTATGTATAAGGTCACCATGAGTTGAACATGAACTTGAAGGCAGCCACAACTAGGGATAGTACTAGTGTTTCCCTACAGTTACTACCTTTGTCACCCCACAGTATTTCCTTTTTGTCTTTTTTCTTGTCCAATATCTGGTTATATGTTTATATTAAATTCTATTGATTTAAAAGAAGTTATAGTTTCTGTATTCTGAAACAGAATTGATTTGTCACTAAACTGATTAATAAATCTATACTAATTAAACTGATTAATACATATGTAACTGATTAATACATATGCACCAAAAACATTCTGTCATATTTACTCTAAAAGAGATAATAACTGAGAAGAAGATGACTAGATATCCAAGAATATACTACTGCGTTTAAATCCTATTCATGTTTCTTACTTGCTATGCTAATTTAAGTAGGCCATTTTACCTGTATGAACATCAGTTTCCACACTTGTAAAATAACATATTCTACTGCCCAAGTCATGAGCCAGCCTAATGAGAATTCAGCTAAATTAAATGGCAAAATGTAAGTGAAGATTCCTAATTCCCTCCTGCACACTGTGTGTGGCACACAGCAGGCTCTCAACAAATTGCTTGAATCAGAATGTGAGCTGCTATCTCAATGATTTAAAATCCCAGTCTTTTTTTGTCAGCGACAATCTACTCTAGTTATTCTCAGCCAAAGCACCACACAGAGATCAGTGGCTGGAAATATGAAATGGAGCCTAAAGATCTCCACTGGGATAAAGTGGACCCTAGAGAAGAGAGAAACAGCTTTCAAATGATGATAAGCAAAATACTTCTGAGTTTAACTGTTTGGAAAAGCAATTTCATAACTATGACATAATGGTGAAGTATGATTCTCTGATGAAAAACCTATAAAATATCTTTCTAACTGCCAGTTTTAGGGTGCATTCATAATGTTTGTGGTTTGTGATTTACTAGATAGGAAAGTATCTTTTTGTAATATAAAAAAATACACAAAAGCAATCATTCCACTAAGACTACAGCATAAAGTTTTCATGATAATATGAAAATGCATGCACCTCAGCAGAATATGGAAAAAAGTGTTATGAGGCATTCAATATACTGTGAGAAATGTTTTTTTTTTTTTTTTTTTACTAGGAATCATCATTCTAGGAAAGATACAGCTCAGATAACTGTAGATATTTATTGAGTGCCTGCCACATTCTAGAGGTTGCATTTGAATGTGTGGAAATGATGGCGGTCTTTGTGAGCACTCACTGTGTGCCAGGCTCTTTTCAAGGCACTGTAATCCATCACTTCTAGATCCTGCTAGAGCAGCAGTTTCATAAATGTACAGTGGGTAGGAAGATACATGTTTGAGATCCCAGTGTGATCTATAGACTCTTTTTCTGCTAACATGCAGGAACACTCCAAATTTTCAGATATTCTGAGTCCAAATAGGCAATAACTATCCCAGGAGTCAAATTTTAATCAAATTGTAATTATAATTGAGATAGATGCATACACAAGTAGTCAAAGGCAGCCTAAATGCACAAGTAAAAAAAAAAAAAAAAAAGGTTTTATGTATTCTAAATAAATGAATATATTTATAAATTACTTTGAAATAAATCTCATCTACAGAGGTATAGATTTATTTTATACATTTCACTGTTAACAACAACAAGAAGAAGTAAATTAGGAGGAACCAGATATAAAAAGATGTCTTCACAAATTATCTGTCACAAACTATAAAGCCATTGAATTGGAGAGTGGACATATAAACAATGGTTCATTTTACAGATGAGAAGATGGAGGCCAGCAAAGGTATAATGACCTTTCCAAAGACTAGCACTTGACACTTGTTTTAGAGTATGTTCTCTATGATTGTTTTAAAACCAAAACCAACATGGCTCAACTATTTTAAATTTCTTACATTAAATATCACACAATGAGGTAATAATATAATACATTATTTGTTAGTATACATAGACAGTATGATAATGGGTGCAAAAAACACTATTTCTTTTTGTTTAGTTATTTTATTTGTTGTAAAGGCTGAGCTCATGCAATGGTTCACTCTTCTAGCAAGAATACATCCCTGAGAATTCTTTAATTTGTAAATTTGTTGAAGACGGAAGTGGTACTGGATTTCACAAGTGAATGGAAATCCTAGCGATAAGGCAGCTCTACTGACTTCAGGGTACAGCCCCGTTTAATATTAATGGAAGAGCAATAAGACATACTGAGGCCAGAGTACTAAAAAGATGAGAACAAATATTGCCATGTGGACAGTTGAATTTCCAGAGCACTGTCCTGCTACATTGTGGATGCTAAGACTAAAAGTGCCAACACTGATGTCTTAATATTTGCAGAAGACAAATCTGTGTTTATTTAGGGTCACAAAGATGCCTTTTCTGCCAAATGCCAAACATATGGCCAGTACACTAAATGGCCTGGACACTAATTCATGACTGAAAATGCAAGCACAGATATAAATCTTAACTGTAATTTTCTGTTGATATTTTCCTAGTAAGAGTGTCAGTTCTCAGCAGAGAAACAGCATTCTGTAGAAAGATTTAACTACTCTCTCGGGAGGGAAGCAGTCTGGGAAGCAGCAGTTGATAAATCAGATATATTGAATTAGAGAAATTTACTGAAAAAGACCTCTTTATAATCTTACAAAACAGAAGATTTCATTTTGATGACTAGGGTGCTATTGACCTAACCCATGATATTTTCTATCTCCTCCTACTATTGTTGTTTGGTGCCATTGAGTTGATTCTGACTCATAGTAACACTATGTACAACAGAACAAAACACTGTCAAGTCCTGCAACATCCTCACAGTTCTGGCTATGCTTGAGCACATCGTTGCAGCCACTGAGTCAATCCATTTCTTTGAGGGTCTTTCCCCTTTTTCTATGACCCTCCATTTTACCAAGCATGATCTCCTTCTCCAGGGACTGGCCCTTTCAGACCACATAACCAAAGTAGGTGAGATGAAGTTTGGTCATTCTCACTTCTAAGGAATATTCCAGCTACACTTTTTGCAGGATTGTTTTGTTGGTTCTTCTGGCAGTGCATGGCATTTTCAGTACTCTTTGCCAAGACCAAAATTTAAAGACATCGATTCTTCTTCATTCTTCCTTATTTATTGTCCAGCTTTCACATGCATTTGAGGTGATTGAAGATACCATACATTGGTTTAGGCACACCTTAGTCTTTAACGTGACAGCTTGGCTATTAAACACTTTAATGAGGTCTTTTGCAGCAGATTTGCCTAGTGCAATACTATGTTTGATTTCTTGACTACTGCTTCCATGAGTATTGATTATGGATCCAACTAAAATGAAATCCTTAATGATGTCAATCTTTTTTTTTTCCATTTATCATGATGTTACCTACTGGTCCATTTGGGACAAGTTTTGTTTTCTTTATATTGAGGTATAATCCATGGTGAAGACTGTAGTCTTTGATCTTCATCAGTCAGTGCTTCAAGTCTTCTTCACTTTCAGAAGCAAGGTTGTGTCATCTGCATATCAGAACTTGTCAATGAGTCTTCCTCTAATCCTGATGATGCATTCTTCTTTATATAGTCCAGCTTCTTGGATTATTTTCTCAGTATAGAGATTGAATAAGTAAGGTGAAATGATGAAACCCTGATGCGCACCCTCTCTAATGTTAAACAACTCAATATTCCCTTCTTTTGTTCAAACAACTGCCTCTCGGTCTTGTACATGTTCCCCATAAGCACAATTAAGTGTTTTAGAATTTCCTTTATTTGTAATATTATCTATAATTCATTGATGATTCACATAGTTGAATGCATTTGAATAGTCAATATAACACAGGTAAACATCTTTCTGGTATTCTTTGCTTTCAAGTAAGATTCATCTGACATCAGCAATGATATCCCTTGTTCCATGTCCCTTCTGATCAATCTTGCATTTGTGGAAGTTCTCTGTCAATATACTGCTGTAACCATTTCTGAATTATCAGTAAAATTCTATTTGCATGTGATAGTAATGATAATATTGAATAATTTCTGCATTTTGTTGGATTACCTTTATTTGGAATGGGCACAAATATGAATCTCTTCCAAGTAGGTGGCCAGATAGTGATCTTCCAAATTTCCTGGCATAGATGAAAAAGTACCACAAAGTACTGTTTGTGAAAACCTCTTACTGGGTATTCCATCAATACATGGAGCCTGTTATTTATTTATTTATTTATTTAGCTAATCCCTCAGTGCAGCTTGGAGTTCTTCCTTTAACACCATTCTTGATCATATGCTATCTCCTGAAATAATTGAGTGTTGACCAATTATTTTTGTTACTGTGACTCTGTGTATTCCTTCCATCTTCTTTAGAGGCTGCCTTCATTGTTCAAAGTTTTGTCCATAGAATCCTTCTATATTTCAACTGGAGGCTTTATTTATTTGTTTGTTTTCAGTTCTTTCAGCTTGAGAAATTCAAGTGTGTTCTTCCTTTTTGTTTTTTTAGCTGCAGGTCTTTATTCATTTCATTATTATGTCTTTCTGTTATCGAAGCATCCTTTGAAATCTTCTGTTCAGCTCTTTTATTTCAACATTTCTTTTTTTTTTTTTGCTTTAGCTACTCTCCATTCAAGAAGAAGTTTCAGAGTCTCCTCTGACATTCATTTTGGTATTTTCTTCCTTTCCTGCCTTTTGAATGGTATTTTGCTTTCTTCATTTATGATGTTCTTGATGCCATCCCACAATTCATCTGGTCTTCAGTCACTGTTTAATGCATCAAATCTATAGTTCAGATGGTCTCTAAATTCAGGTGTGATATACTCAAGGTCATACTGTGGCTCTCATGGATTTGTTTTAATTTTCTTCAGCCTCCTCCAGAACTTGCATATGAGCAATTGATAGTCTGTTGCACAGTCAATTCCTCATCTTGTTTTGACTGATTATATTGAGCTTCTTCATTGCCTCTTTCCACAGATATGGTCAGTCTGATTCCTTTATATTCCATCTGGTGAGGTCCAGGTGTATAGCACCGTTTATATTGTTGAAAATAGTATTTGTAATGAATAAGTTGTTAGTCCTGTAAATTAAATTCTATCATAAAGTCTGTGGCTTCATTATTATCACCAAGAATACATTTTCCAACTATCAATGCTTCTTCTTTGTTTCTAACTCCTGCATTCTGATCATCAGCAATCATCAGTACATTTTGATTGCATGTTTGGTCAATTTTAGAGTGTAGAAGTTAGTCACAATCTTCAATTTATTTATATTTTGCTTTAGTGGTTGGTGCATAAATTTGAATAATAGTCATATTAACTGGTCTTCCTTGTACTCATATATATTATCCAATTCACTCCAGCATTGTACTTTATGATAGACCTTGAAACATTCTTTTTGGCAATGAATTTGATGTCATTTTTCTTCAATTTGTCACTCCTGGCATAATAGATCATGTAATTATCTTATTCAAAATTGCCAATACCAGTCCATTTCAGCTCACTAGGATATATATCTTTACATGTTACTTTTCATTTTGACAATTTTCAATTTTCCTACATTCATACTTTATATATTCCACATTCTTATTATTCATGAATGTCTTCAGCTCTTTCTTCCAAATTCAGTTGTGCCCCATCAGCAAATGGGAGGTCTCAAAAGTTTTACTCCATCCGTGTCATTTAAATAAACTGTATTTCGTGGAGGCAGCTCTTCCTCAGTCATATTTTGAGTGTCTTCTGACCTGAGGCACTTATTGTCTATCACTTTACTAGACAATTTTCACAACGCTTCATAAAGTTTTCCAGTAATTTATCAGGCAATGTTTCACTGCTATGTATAAGGTTTCAGTGACTAATTCTTTCAGAAATAGATGGCCTCATCCTTCTTTCCAGTTGGTCTTAGTCTGTATGCTATGCTGAAACCTGTCCACCATAGGTGACCTGCTGGTATTCCAACTACCAGTGGCATAGACTCCAGCCTCACAGCAACATGCAATCCACCACACTAGGACAAACTGACAGATGAGTGGTGGAATCTCCTCATATGCTTGTCAAAAATAGACAATGAAAAAAGAAGGCAGAAGATGAATTCACACATTTAATTTGTGGTGTGTATTAAAAATATTGAATAAATCTTGAACTGCCAAAAGAGCAAACAAAAGAGTTTTAAAAGAAATACAATCAGAATGCCCCTTTAAAAAAAAAAAAAGGAGGATGGGACTCTCTCACTTGCTTTGGACATGTCATTAGGTAAAATTAACCATTAGAAAAAGCCATGACGTTCGGAGAGGTTCAGCAAAAGAGGGAAATTTTCAATGAAATAAACTGACACAGTGGCTTCAACAATGAGTTGAAACATGCCAATGAATCAATGATTTAGGATGGTGTAGCACTGGGCACATTCCATTCTATGATACGTAAGGTCATTATGAGTCAGAGCCTGTAACTACCAGCAGAAGGATTCCCCACTTTAGCTCAAAAGGGGGTCTATAATTTTTGGATTGTACATACTTTACATTTCCTCTCCTGCACACTTTCCTTAAAAGCAAAAGCCTGTTAAATAAATGGGAGCTCTGGTGGTGTAGTACCTAAGGCATTTGTCTGCTAACCAGAAGGCTGGTGGTTCAAAAACACCAGCCACTCCTTGGAAGGAAGGTTGGCCAATCTATTTCCATTGTGATACCACTCAGAAACCAAAGGAAGGGTCTTTGTGACTCAGATCTGACTCAATGGCAGTGTTTTTTTTTTTTTTTTTGGGGGGGGGGTATTAAATAAATTAAGTAAAATGTCATATTGCAAAGGTGAATATGGATTTAATTCTTAAAGCATTTTAGCTAAAACAATTACATAATTTTCTTACTGAAGCTCAGCATACTCCATGGCTGTTGTTCCACTCATATGTTGAGGAATCAAGAAGGATAAATGAAATAAAAGTTACAAATGAAAGTTACTTTTCTTTTGGGCTCAGTTCTTATCATTTTTATTGACCTAAAATGTCAAGGTTCTCCACAAATAGTTATCTTTTGGAGCACCCCAGGATGTTGTTAATCCTTCCTAGGTGTTGCTGTATGGTGCACAATTTAAACATGTTATGCTGGTTATTTAAAGATTTGAGCAAAGATCTGATGATCTATTTCTAAAAAATCAGCCATTAAAATGCTTTGGAGCAGTGTTCTACTCTGACACACATGGGAAGCTGCTAACTAATAATTCTTCCTAAAAAGTACATAATCTTTGCCTGGCACTTCTCATTCTTCCTCATTTCCAAAAATCAAATGCGAAGTTCACTAATTGATAATTATGATATTTAAGATGTGAATGAGAAACTGTATAGGGAAAAAAAAAGGCACCAAAAACAAGGAGTCCTGGTGATGCAGTGGTTAAACGCTCATTGCTAACTAAAAGATCAGTGGTTCAAACCCACTAGCAGCTCTTCAGGAGAAAAGAGCTGTTGACTCTTCTGTAAAGATTACAGCCTAGGAAACCCTATGGGACAGTTTGACTTTGTCCTCTAGGGTCACTATGACACAGACTCAATTTGAAAGTACACAATAACAATATAGAATTTTGCTATTCCTCAAATGGATCCATTACCCTTTTAATTTAATGTGATAGTTGGATCTGTGTGTTAGCTTTGCTGGACCATAATTCTGTGTGGTTTAAGCAGTTGTTATGTGGGTTATTCCCGTGATGGGATTATATATATATATGTTTTGAGCAGCCAGTTGGTTGAAAGAGAGTTTCCCTAGGGCTGTTTCCATTGGCCTGCTTCCAATATATTTATGGACATCCTGGGAAAAGAGACACTCTTCCGTGGATTGGGATCCTATTTTCTGCCTACAACTGTCAATGAGTAAACAATCAACCATTCAAACTTTCATCATTCTCCAGAGTCAACAGCTAGGACACTGCCTGCCAACTCTGAGCGTGTCAGTCCCTGCAGCTGCATGAGTCAGGAAAAGCCTCCAGCTTGATGTTTATCTAAGAACTTGGGGGTTGCCAGCTTCTAAAGTTGGTGAGCCATTTTCCTAAGATAAATTTCTCTTTCTCTATATGTATTTAAGCTTTACTAGTTTTGTTTCTCAAGAGAACCCAGCCTAATACACTTGGTACCAAGAATAGGGTCCAGAGAGACAAAATCATGAGGACGGGCTTCCTAAATTGGTTCTCACTGATTCTGTTTTCTTTCTCCAATTTGATTAATCATAAAGACACTGGTGACTCTGGCTCCATCAGTAAACCAGGCTCTGCTAATCTGTGCTGTGAGGTGGCAACATTAAAATGGAAATACCATCACCAATAGATCAAGTACTTTTGAGAAGTGACGCTTTGGGTTATTGCATGTTCGATTCTTTTCTACAATTTTGTCAGCATGAGGAGTATAAGGAAGCTGGTTGGTTGGTCCTACTTACCCTAGACAAAATGGTGAAAGAGCGAGATGAATTCAGGGCTCAAGAACTGCATAAAAGACCTCAATATTTCCAGTTGTGATCTGAAATAAAGCCTTATTTCTTCTAGTAACAGAGATGATATTGCCAAAAACCAAACCCGGAGTCTTATTGTAAGGGTGGCTGAATTACAACACCAATTAAATTGCTGACCCAGAATAGTGTCTGAAATTAAAGTGAAGGTATTAATTGGGAAAA
The DNA here is from genome assembly GCF_000298275.1 of Orycteropus afer afer. Taxonomy (NCBI): domain Eukaryota; kingdom Metazoa; phylum Chordata; class Mammalia; order Tubulidentata; family Orycteropodidae; genus Orycteropus; species Orycteropus afer. The sequence continues at coordinate 17,483,105 of NW_006921612.1, read as the reverse complement.
AAATGGGATCCTGAAACTTGGAATGGGGACATACAGGCAGACAGTCAGGAAGATCAGGATATGGAGCCTGTAAATTCTGTTGAATCCCTCCCATCTGAAGGGATTACTATAAAACTATTATCCCTGCCACCTCAGTTTGATGGGATTAACCCAACTGTCCCTGCTTGGTCATTGTCTGAGGTAGATTCCATAGAAGACTTTGCTGAATGTTCTCAGGAACTTCCCCAAACATCCGTTGCTGCTGCTAGACCTATAACTAAAGTTAAATCCAAGTGAGCTCCAAATGGTGATATACAAAGTGTAACTGAGGAGGTGGCACATTACACCAGAAAAGATCTACTTGAGTTTGCTAACATGTACAGACAGAAACCTGGAGAATATGTATGGGAATGGCTACTGAGGGTGTGGGAAAATGGTGCAAGGAATGTAACATTGGATCAGGCTGAATTTATTGACTTAGGCCCACTAAGTACGGATTCTTCATTTGATGTTTCAGCTCCAGAGGTTAGGAAAGGATCTAATTGTTTATTTGTTTGTTTTACTGAAGCATGGATTATGCAGTGTCTACCTTAAGTCAAGCTGAAGTACCAAATCTGCCTTGGTATCATGTAGAAGTAACTATCCAGAGGCTTAGGGAAATTGGCCTGTTAGAATGCATTTATCAGATTAGACTCCTAAAGCCAGAAATGAAGAGTTCCGGGGACATGCCTTTAACCAGTACAAATTTGTTCTTTGTAAAGAACAAATTTATGAAGGGAGCACCAGCATCCTTGAAGACTGCTGAGATTGCTATTTTATGTAAACTGGATTTGACAGTGGAAACTGCCCTAACTGAACAAGGACACTTAACTATGATGGGATTGATCAGACCCCATGGTAGTTGGGGACAAGTGGCAGCAGTTAATTGACAAAGACAAGGTGGGAATGGTTACCACAATGGACAGCAGAGTTGAAACAGTAATCAGAATACTCCAGCTAGTGTGGAATTATGGCATTAGCTATTTAGGCATGGTGTTCCTAGGACTGACATACATGGCAAACCTACTAAATATTTACTTGATCTGTAAAGACAGAAAAATTCTGGGTCACATGAACAGCAGCTTAGACTGAATCACCAGAATACAGAGTCATGGCCTCTCAATCAATTCCCAGATTTGAGTCCCTTTACAGACCCACAAACTCTTGAATTATGGGAATTGCGGGTCCCCTTAAGGAAGGACCCAACTACATTGCCAACAATTTATAATGTCCATCTTTCTCCCAGCCTTCCCCAAAGGGATCTGAGGCCTTTTACAAGAATGACTGTTCATTGGGGAAAAGGAAATAATCAGACTTTTTGGGAATTACTGGACACTGGCTCTGAACTGACACTAATTCCGGGAGGCTCAAAGTGTCATTGTGGCTCACCAGTCAGAGTGGGGGCATATAGAGGTCAAGTTATTGATGGAGTCTTAGCTCAGGTGCAACTCACAGTGGGTCCAGTGAATCCCCAAACCATCCTGTAGTGCTTACTCCAGGTCCAGAATATATAATTGGAATAGATATACTGAGCAATTGGCAGAATTCCCACATTGGGTTCCTGACATGTGAAGTAAGGGTCATTATGGTAGGAAAAGGCAAGTGGAAGCCATTAGAACTGCCTCTACCTAGAAAAATCCTAAACCAAATGCAATACTGCATCCCTAGAGGGGTTGCAGAGATTACTGCCACCATTAAGGACTTGAAGAGTGCAGGGGTAGTGATTCCCACCACATCCCCATTTAATTTGCCTATTTGGCTTGTGCAAAAAACAAATGAATCTTGGAGAATGACAGTAGATTATCATCAACTTTTTCAGGTGGTGATTCCAATTGTAGCTGCTGTTCCTGATGTGGTTTCATTGCTTGAGCAAATTAGTACATCTCCTGGTACTTGGTATGCAGCTATTGATCTGGCCAATGCCTTTTTCTCAATACCAATTTCAAAGGACCCTCAGAAGCAGTTTGCCTTCAACTGGCAAAGCCAACAATAGACTTTCATAGTGCTTCCTCAGGGGTATATCCACTCATAATTTAGTCTGTACGGATCTTGATCACCTTTCCCTTCCACAAGATATCACACTTGTCCATTATATTGATGACATTATGCTGATTGGACCTAGTGAGGAAGAAATATCAATGACTCTAGACTGATTTTTGAGACATCTGCATGCTAGAGGGTGGGAAACTAACCCAATAAAAATTCAGGCACCTTCCACCTCAACGAAATTTCTAGAGGTTCAGTGGTGTGGGGCATGTCAAGATATCCCTACTAAAGTGAAGGATTAGTTATTGTATCTAGTTTCCCCCACAACTAAAAAGGAGGCACAATGTCTGGTGGGCCTCTTTGGATTTTAGATTCAACATATTCCTCATTTGGGTGTGTTGCTGATCCAATCCAGCTGATCCAGCTGATCCAATGATGCTTGAAGTGTCTGTAGCAGATAGAGATGCAGTTTTGAGTCTTTGGCAGGTCCTTATTGGTGAATCAAAGATCCTTGGGATTTTGGACCAAAGCCATGCCATCTTCTGCAGATAACTACTCTCCTTTTGAGGAACAGCTTTTGGCTTGTTACTAGGCTTTAGTAGAGACTGAATACCTAACCATGGGCCACCAAGTCACCATGATGCCTGAGCTGCCTGTGATGAGCTGGTTTTTGTCTGACCCACAGAGTCATAAAGTTGGACATGTACAACATCACTCCATCATTAAATGGAATTGGTATATGAGAGATCAGGCTTGAGCAGGACCTGAAGGCAAGTAAGTTGCATGAGGAAGTGGCCCAAATGCCTACAGTCTCCACTCCAGTCACATTGCTTTGCCTCTCCCAGTCTGCACTTATGGCCTCATGGGGAGTTCCTTATGATCAGTTTACTGAGGAAGAGAAAACCTGTGCCTGGTTTACAGATGGTTCTGTACAATATGCAAGCACCACTTGAAGGTGGACAGCAGCAGCACTGCAGCCCCTTTCTGGAACTTCCTTGAAAGGCAGTAGTGAAGGGAAATCCTCCCAATGGGCAGAACTTCAACCCATGCATATGGCTCTTCACTTTGCATGGAATAAGAAATGGCCAGATGTACGATTGTATGTGGCTAATGGCTTGCTCTGATAGTCTGGGACTTGGAAGGGGCATGATTGGAAAATTGGTGACAATGATGTATGATGAAGAGGTATGTGGATAGATCTCTCTGAATGGGCTGGAGGAGTAAAGATATTTGTGTCTGTTGCAAATGCTCACCAAAAGTTTACCTCGGCAGAAGAATATTTTAACAATCAGGTGGATAGGATGACACATTCAGTGGAAACCAGCCATCCTTTTTGCCCAGCTACTCCTGTCATTGCTCAATGGGCTCATGAACAAAGTGGCCATGGTGGCAGGGATGGAGGTTATGCATGGACTCAGCAACATGGAGTTCCACTTACCAAGGCTGATTTTGCTACCACCACTGCTGAATGCCCAATCTGTCAGCAGCAGAGACCAACACTGAGTCCACGATATGTAACCTTTCCCCAGGGTGATCAGCCAGTAACTTGGTGGCAGGTTGATTACACTGGACCACTTTCATTATGGAAAGAATAGGATTTTGTTCTTACTAGAATAGATACTTATTCTGGACATGGATTAGCCTTCCCCGCATGCAATGCTTCTGTCAAAACTACCATCCATGGACTTAGAGAATGCCTTATTCACCACCATGGTCTCCCACACAGCATTGCTTAGGATCAAGGGACTCACTTCACAGCAAATGAAGTGCGGCAATGGGCCAATACTCATGGAATTCACTCATCTTACCATGATCCCCATCACTCAGAAACAGCTGGCTTGATAGAACGATGAAATGGCCAACTTAAAACACAATTATGGTGCCAGCTGGGGTGGCAATACCTTGAAATGTTTGGGCAATGTTCTCCAGGAGGCTGTATACACTCTAAACCAGTGTCCAATATATGGTGCTGTTTCTTCAACAGGCAAGATTCATGGGTCCAGGAACCAAGGGGTGGAAACAGGAATGGTATCACTCATTAATACTCCTATTAACCCATTCAAAACATTGTTGCTTCCTGTCCATGCTATCCTATGCTATGCGGGTCTGGAGATCATAGTCCCAAAGGGAAGAACACTCCCACCTGGAGACAAAATACGGATTGCATTCAACTGAAAGTTAAGAATGCCACCTGGCCATTTTGGCTTCTTCATGCCTCTGGATCAACATGCAAAGAAGGGCATTACTGTACTATTGGATGTGATAGATCCTGATTACCAAGGGGAAATTCAATTGACATTACATAATGGACTTAAAGAAGAATATGTCTGGAATACAGGAGATTCTTTAGCACTTCTCTTAGTACTACCATGCCCTGTGATTGAAGTCAATGGAAAATTACAGCAACCCAATTCTTATATGACTACTAATGGCCAAGACCCTTCAGGAATGAAGGTTTGGGTCATCCCACCAGGCAAAGAATCGTGACCAGCTGAGATGCTTGGTGAGGGCAAGGGAAATATGGAATGGGTGGTGTAAGAAAGTAGTTCTGAATATCAGCCATGACCATATGACCAGTTGCAGAAATGAGGACTGTGATTGTTATATTTCTTCATTGTATATGTGCATCAAATATTTTTGTTATCTTCTGTTACAAATTGTGAAATGTAAACAAGGTTAATGTGTTTTGGTTCTACGCATTTTAGCATATCATGTTAGGTGCAAATATGACTTTATAATTGTCCTTATTTAGAGATTATCTATGGTTAAGAAGATGTGTACAAATGCCAAGTTGACAAGGGGTGGACTGTGACAATTGGAGCTGTGTGTCAACTTGGCTGGACCACAATTCTGCATTGTTTAAGCAGTTGTGATGAGGGTTATTCCCATGATGGGATCAGATGTATATGTTTTGAGCAGCCAATCTATTGAAAAGGAGTTTCCCTAGTGGTATGGCCTCCTTCCAGTATATTTAGGGACATCCTGGGAAAAGAGACACTCTTCTGTGGATTGGGATCCTGTTGTGCTGCCTATAAAATCTGCAAGCGAACAATCCACCATTCAGCCTGGAGATCTTTGCTTTGCCATTTGTTGGAGTCAATAGCCTGCATACTGCCTGCCAACCTTGAGCTCATCAGCCCCTACAGCTCTATGAGTGGGGAAAAGCCTCCAGCTTGATGTTTGATAAAGGAACTTGGAACTTGCCAGCTTCTATAAGTGTGTGAGCCATTTTCCTAAATTTCTCTTTCTCTCTCTCTATATATAAGCTTTACTGGTTGTTCTTCTCTAGAGAACCCAGCATGACAGATTTAAATATGGAGGTATCATTTGTGTGTAAAAAAGTCTTGCTTGTCCAACCATAGCTGATGGGACCATTCTCTGGGATACTGTTTATGAACACTAAGTCTTTCCTGCAGGAGTGAGATCTTTTAACTCCTGTAAAGTGAGATGCATATCTAAAAAGTGAAGGGCAGAATAGCCACAGCTTAAATGGAACCAGGTTTATATACCTTTCTAAACTTCATCAAGAATGAAAGTCTCTGTGGGGAGATATTCCCTTTTGTTAAGTGTTCTTTAAACGTATACTTAAGGAATCTCATTCTCAAATTCAGACTAGAGTTTCTCAAATACAAGTTTGAACTCATTGTCTATATATAGAATGAATGAGGTCTACTTCTGTCCTATTATTTTTCCAATTCAAAATTACTGTAATAATGCTTCATCAGCCCCTTTGTTTGATAAGCCCCAAGATTTATCATTTACACAATGGTGTAAACTAAGAATTAGGACAATGTATTCGAGTGTACTATCATTTTGGAACTGATGACTGGCATCCATAGTCTCTGTTTTAATATCTCTATAATCTGTTTTAATATAAATAATGAGTACATTCTCAGTCAGGGATGTGCTAAGTGTGAATGATACAGAGAAAAAGTTCATAGGTTAAATTGTTATAAAGCTGATAGTGTTGTGCTTAGTACTTACTATGCTTAGCAATATGCATTATGTCATTTTGCAATCACTACTTGCAATGTTTTTCAGCTAAGTAAACTAATTCTTAGATCTTTGGTAACTTTTCTAAGGTTACCTCAGCTACCTATTTAAAAATTTATAGAGCCTGTTTCTAGACTTATATATGACTGGATACAAAACATTTGCTGGTTTCATTATGCCATACTCTAAAATGTGATCTCTTTCAGTGAAAAAAATTAAAGTTTGTGACTTTTAGCAAAGCCTTCTCTGCACCTTCAAGCACTGGTGAAGTTGGGCATTGTATACATAATTGTCTTTATATATATTGTTATTATTATACTCATTTCTTGTCAGATTACTGAGAAAACCAGAGCCACAAACTTGGATGTACAGCTATTAAATCACAATGATTATGAAGAATCTTTACAGTCTATGAAAGTTACTATAGATTGGTCCTAATAAAATTCCCATTTGTTTCTGTTGCAGCAGGGAAGGATAAATGAATTGCTAGAGACAGGAGATTATGTACTCATCTAAGGGTGAATACAGTCACAGCTGGTCCTTTATAATTGTGACTCATGTAAAATGCCTCGTTATTAAAACTGAATTGTTTTGGATTACGATTTTATTCAATTGAGACAATTATGTGTTCAGTGTGATTCAAATAAATGATTTCAGGCAGCAGTTGATTATTTCAGTTTAATTTGTTGTGCCTTTTCCTTTTTTAGACAGCCATTAGATAGCAAAGTCTGAAATTAGATTTTAATTTCCTTTTGTAGGAATTTCACATGTATATTGCATTAGCTTCCATAAATGTAATGATGCTTTTCTCCCTATGTGAGTTCACATATAAGCATAGAAAATATCTATCCACTGAACAACATAGACTCGCTGACTTCTGTGCTATAGCCTCTGTCTTTAATAATGTGAGGCATCCACTGTGGCTCTGGGACACATATTGGACTTGGATTTTTATATCTGCCATCCCAGCTCCATAGCACTGTGAGAAAGTCATTTTATCTTTATTTATGTTCTTCCTTTCTATTCTTTTTGGGGAGGAAGAATTAAGAAATTCAGTGGCAACCCTAGGAAATGCTGCCATAAAGATGAAGTAAATTTTTGCCATAGCAGGTGGAAATTTCCTAAACCCTGTTCTCCAAGGGTTGATAGCAATCCAGGGTGTACAGTGATGATGAAATATATTCCAGTAAACAAGTCTTACCTCCAATTTATTAAGACGACCTGCAGCCTTAAATGAGTTTTGTTGAGACATATGTGTTCCCACAGTCCCACTTGATTCAAAGGCAATTTGTAATTTCTATCCAAAGACTTTTTCCAAGCCACACCCTGGCTGTAGCAAAGCAATCATCATATCCTGATAAAATATAAAATAATAATACACCCACACCTACACACCACACACGCACACACACACACACATTAACCTAAGAAAGTAAAATCTACCAGTAACATTAGAATATATATACTCAATATATATATACTCAATAATCTGCAATAGGTAATATCCAATCTATACCAGAAAATATCATAGTGGTAGAATTGACTGAAGAAAGGATGAAATTGAAGAATGAGCATCTATATAGTGGAGAATTAATTCAAACATTCATGCTGTATAGCAATTATCAGTTTTTTTTTTCTTTTTTAAAGAAATGGAAATAAAGCCTTAAGACACTGCACAGATAGTAATTAGCTTAATTCACATTTGAATCTATATGTCTGACTCTCAAGTCTACATAAAGCTGACTCTTACTTAGATTTTTCAACAATAGGTGAATATCTTAAATAATATGAAAGAATATCTACTTTTTAGGAGAATATAAATAAGGTGACCTCTAAAAGCCCTTTCCAAGTTAAAAGGCATATAATTTTTATGGTCGATTAAGTCTTCTATAAGAAGTGACAACTTATAAAAGAGACATATTAAGAAAGTACAGAGACTTAAAACAAAATCTATTATGTTTTGAACAATTTTAGTTTAAGAAGGTTCCAAGGCAATGAGTCATTGCCCAAGGGAATCATGCAACCTATACCAGAAATTGATATGATTGTGCCTTCCACACTTGAAATCTGAGTTCTCTGCTACTGAGAAGGACTAATGTACAAAAAGATAAATAACTGTATCAAATAATGTTTGGATATTTTAACAAAGTCAAAGCAGAATAACTTATTGTATACCAAAAAGTATCTCAGTGATTCTAATATGAACACTACCAATTCAAAGAATATGAACTGTAGTAGCAATATCTAGATCAGGTAATAAACATCTGAAATAAACATTCAACCTAAGCAACAAAACAAAACAAAAATAATAACTCATATAGGTTTTCCATAAGAAATATCTGAGGTTACAAAGGACATTTTTCATGGAAGGGAATGATGCTACTCTAAATTGGGATGGTGTGATTTCAGAATTTGATTGTAGCTTAGCTCCATTTTCTTTTCTTTTCTTTTTTCTTTTAAATCATGTTGCAGCTGGAAATCCTAGAAATTCTAGAGATTTTTAGATACTCTGAGAGACCTCTGCTGTTCCTCAGCTCACTAAGGTATCTGCCATTTCCAATTTAGAGGATTGCTAAAAAGCTGAATTAGGAAAGGGACCATTTTCTCAATATTTATTGTGATTTAGTTAATTTTTTTTGCCATATTTTCATAGAGAAGTTCCTAAGGTAAAGCGATATTTTTGCAATGTGTAATACCAGAATAATTCTTACACTCATACATCATCTGCCTTTGCCTGTCCTCTTTATCCTCTGCCACTATAAAAGTTCTGTTCCATATTCCTTTCTCTAGACTTCTTCAGTAATCTGCTTCTAATCCTCACAACAAATCCCACTGTTAAGTACATAGCTTCAATAGATTTTGTTTCAGAATATAAATTGTGCATCATACCAATTTCTTGGCAGTTGGAGGACATAGTACTTACCTCGTACATTACATGATTGTTTTAAATTCTATAGTCTGATATTTAAGCTCCATAGAAATAATCCCTTGCTCCATGTGCAATCAAGGATCCTTGGTGGCACAATAGTCAACCTCTCAGCTGTTAACCAGAAGGTCAGGAGCTCCATGGGGGAAAAGAACTAATGCTGTGCCCCTGTAAAGATTACAGCCTAGGAATCCCTGTAGGCACTTTTACTCCATCATATATTGTCACTATGAGTCAGAATTTACTTGAAGCCACACAACAACAATAACTCCTGTGCATTCTCATCTTTCAGTATTCCTTCACATATATCTTCTATGTTATGATTCTATGATATTATTCCCATAGTATCAGTGGGCATCTATCTGTCTCCGCTTCATCTGTGGGATTCAGAGAACATCTCATATTCTTCTAAAT
>NW_006921612.1:17471804-17472778 GCF_000298275.1 Orycteropus afer afer | reverse complement strand
GGGTCGCTATGAGTCGGGGCCGACTCGATGGCACATAACAACAACAACAACAAGAGCCTGCTATAGTGAGCCTCTTTCTTTCTTTCATTACTTTTTGAGACTAGGTCTTCATAATTTTTGCTCCTTTGACCAAAAACATCTCTATCCCCATCCCTCCTACCTCTCAAGCTTCCTTTAGATTTCTCCTTACAGATAATTACCTACAAAAAGATCTAATATATTTTGTCAGAGCACCTGCTCTTCTCTTACCATAACATTTGTGCAATATTCAAAATGCCTCTTAATCTTTTTGTTTCTTTCCCCACTGGAAATAAACTCCTTGGGGACAGAGTTTTAAGACTTGTTTAATGTTGTATCCTTAGTACAGTGCAGTATCTATGACATTGGAAAGACTCAATATTTCCTGAACTGGGTAAAATATTTACTTTTTCCTAGGGTTCACACAAGTTAAGACTTTTTTTGTTGTTGTTGCTTTCAAATCTGCATTGCACCTTTCCATCTTCACTTAAAGCTTTTACATCACCCCATATTTCATACAAGACAAAAATATAGGTTAGTATTCTTCTCTTCTCAGGAGTCCTTCTTTATCACCTCAATTTATAATAATAATAGTTATATATATATAATAAATCTGAGAGCCTATGATTAAAAAATAGTTTGGAATCTTTTATATGACCTTTCTGTTTCTGCTTCTCCTCATCACACTACATTCATGAACTTCTTTAAGACAAAGTTATGCTTTAGTCACCAATGCCACTTGAACACCAAAGAGTATTTGTTCATTGATCAAATGGCTTTCAATGATTTGCATTTTCAATGATTCTATATTTTGCAGAATTGGAATCCCTTGTATCTTTTATCAGTAACCTTCAGAGCATAAAAATAACATAGGAACTAAGAAGCCAGTGCATTTTTTCTTCATTTTCTTAGTTTCTGCATCTGAAAAATATTAAAATATTTTTTTTTTGTTTATT
>NW_006921612.1:17470901-17471435 GCF_000298275.1 Orycteropus afer afer | reverse complement strand
TAACTACACTTAATAAAGAAACATGCATGAGGTTGCTATTTATGTTGAGTAAGTATAAAGTAATGAGTATACAAAACAATTGTTACTGTTGTTAGGTGCTGTTGAGTTGTTTTCAACTCATAGCGACCCTATACTCAGCAGAATGAAACTGCCTGGTTCACTCCAGCTCTACAATCCTTGCTATACTTGAGCCCATTGCTGCAGCTACTGTGTGAATCCCAACTCATCAGCTTTTCTTATGTGGTTTTCAGCTATCTAAACTTAATGAGGCAAAAGCAAAGTGTACTATCATGCTGTGTATAGACCTACCCTCTCCTACCAAAATCAAGCCTCATCTTTCTGTAATAATCTCTACTTTAGTATTGACTACCACCATGAGAATCACAATGCGAAAATATCAGTTCCATGTAGCAGAATAAATAAAAACTTGAGAGTTGGAAATAGGCTTACATACTAAATTTATGGATTTTTGGTTAGAAAAATTTTTTGAAAGTTGATTAAAATAAAGTATGCTTAATTATTTGCTCTTTCATG
>NW_006921612.1:17464974-17470101 GCF_000298275.1 Orycteropus afer afer | reverse complement strand
ACCAGCCACTCCTCGGAAGGAAGGTTGGGCAATCCTACTTCTGTAGTGATACTGCCTCGGAAACCCAAGGAGGGGTCGCTATGAGTCAGGGCCAACTCGACGGCACATAACAACAACAACAACAATGTTCCTTTAAAATATTTCCCCTGCCATTGGTTAAAAATTCTAAGAAATCCTATGACAGAGGCCTTGCTCACTTAAACACATACACACATTCACAAGCACACACACAGACACACACACAGATATGCACATATTCAGTGAAAATCAGGAAAAGAATACCCAGGAAATAATTACAAGTAGGTACAAATATGACTGGGCTTCCCTGTTGCTATGATGGTGGACGCTATGCAAATATTATTCAAATTTCAGCAGGGTCATCTATAGAGGAATGGTATAACCAGAGGTTCCAGAATAACACAGATTAGGAGGAAGGATCTGATCATCTACTTCTGAAAAAACTGCCCATTGAAAACTTTATGAGTAGCAGTGTCATACCTTCTAATATGTAGTTGTTCTTCTTCTTTGGTACTGAAGAGTTGACTCCAACTCATAGCCACCCTATGTCCAACAGAATGAAACACTGCCCAGTCCTGCACCATCCTCACAATCCTTTTATACTTGAGCCCATCACTGCAGCCACTGTTCAAATTATTTTGTGATGGTCTTCTCCTTTTTCACAGACCTTCTACTTTACCAAGCCTGATATCTTCCAGGGACTACTACCTTCTGACAACATGACCAAAGTAAGTAAGCTGGAGTCTGGCCATTCCTGACTCTAAGGAGCATTCCAGATGCACTTCCTCCAGGATAGATTTGTTAGTTCTATTGGCAGTCCATAATATTTTCAGTATTCTTCCCCAACACTAGAATTCAAAAGGCATCAAATCTTCTTTGTTCTTCCTTATTCATTGTTCAGCTTTCACATGTATATGAGGCAATTGAAAATACCATGGCTTAGGTTAGGGACACTTTAGTCTTCAAAGTGATATCTTTGCTCTTCAAAACTTTAAAGAGGTCTTTTCAGCAGATTTGTCCATTACAATACGACTTCTGATATTTTGACTGTTGTTTCCATGGGTGTTGATTGTGGATCCAAGTAAAATGAAATCTCCAACAACTTCCATCTTTTATCCAGTTAATCCTCACAGTAAATCCTCAAAACTGGACCAAATAGCAACATCATGATGAATGGATAAAAGACTGAAGTTGTCAAAGATTTCATATTACCTAGTTCCACAATCGATGGAAGCAGCAGTCAAGAAATCTGATGATTTATTGCACTGGGCAAATCTGCTGCAAAAGACCTCTTTAAAGTGTTGAAGAGCAAAGAGGTCTCTCTGAAGACTAAGGTGGGCCTAACTCAAGTCATGGTATCTTCAGGGGCTTCATATACACATAAAACCTGGATGATGAATAAGGAAGACTGAAGAAGAGTTGATATTTTTGAGTTGTGGTGTTGGTCAAGAATACTAAAGGTACCGTGGAATGTCAGAAGAACTAACAAATCTATCCTGGAAGAAGTGCCACCAGAATGTTCCTTGGAAGCAAGAATGGCCGGACTTCAACTTACCTTCTTTGATCATGCTGTCAGAAGGGACCATTCCCTAGAGAAGGATATCATGCTTGGTAAAGAAGAGGGTCAACAAAGAAGGGAAAGGCCCTCATTGAGATGGATTAACACAGTGGCTGCAACAATGGGCTTAGGTATAGCAAGGCTTGTGAAGCTGGCATGGTGTTTGGTTTTGTTGTATATAGGGTCACTATGAGTTGGTGATCCCACAGAATGTGGTAATTATTGAACTTTTTTTATCATTAAAATCACACACAAAGAAAATCTAACTTAAGATAATTCAAAAATGGTTGCAGCAGTATATTGACAGAGAACTTCCAGAAATGCAAGCTGTATTCAGAAGAGGATGTGGAACAAGGGATATCATTGCTGATGTCAGATGGATCTTGGCTCAAAGCAAAGAAAACCAGGAAGATGTTTACTTGTGTTTTATAGACTTTGCAAAGGCATTTAATTGTGTGGATAATAACAAATTATGGACAACATTGAGAAGAACAGGAATTCCGGAACACTTAATTGTACTCATGAGGAAACTGTATATAGACCAAGAAGATGTCATTCAAACAGAACAAGGGGATACTACATGGTTTAAAATCAGGAAGAGAGTGCATCAGGGTTGTATCCTTTCACCATACTTATTCAATCTGTATGCTGAAAAAATAATCTGAGAACCTGGACAATATGAAGAAGAATGTGGCATTGAGATTGGAGGAAGACTCATTAATAACCTGTGCTGTGCAGATGACACAACTTTACTTGCTGAAAGTAAGGATGACTTGAAGTTCTTAGTGATGCAGATTGAAAACTGCACTTGCAGTATGGATTGCATCTCAATATAAAGAAAACAAAAATCCTCACAACTGATCCAGTAAGCAGCATCACAATAAATGGAGAAAAGACTGAAGTTGTCAAAGACTTCATGTTACTTGGTTCTACAGTCAACACCCATGGAAGCAGCAGTCAAGACATCACAAGACATATTGCATTGGGCAAATCTACTGCAAAAGACCTCTTTCAAGTGCTGAAGAGAAAAGATGTCTTCTTGAAAACTAAGGGGCACCTAACCCAAGGCATGGTATTTTGAATCACCTCATATGCATGGGAGAGCTGAACAATGAATAAGAAAGATCAAAGAAGAGTTGATGCTTTTGAGTGGTGGTGTTGGAGAAGAATACTGAAAGTACCATGGACTGCTAGAAGAACTAACAAATCTGTACTGGAAGTAGTGCAGCCAGAATGTTCCTTGGAAGCATTCTGACTTTATTTGACCTATTTTGGTCATGTTGTCAGAAGAGATCATTCTCTGGAGAAGGATATCATGCTTGGTAAGTGAAGGGTCAATGAAGAAACTGAAGGCTTTCAACAAGATGTATTGACGAAGTGGCTGCAATGATGGGCTTAGGTTTAGCAGGGATCATGAAGCTGGCACACGACTGGGCAGTGTTTTGTTCTATTGTACATAGGGCTACTATGAGTCAGAGAGAACTCAACAGGACCTAACAACAACAATAACAATAGTCCTCGAAGAGACTTCTGTTCTTCATCATTTTAAAGAGATCTATTGCAGTAGATTTGCCCAGTACAATACATCATCTGATTTCTTGACTGCTGCTTCCATTGGTGTCAGTTGTGAAACTAAGTAATATGAAATTTTTTACAACTTCCATCTTTTTTCCATTAATCATGATGTTGCTTATTGGTCCAGTTGTGAGGATTTTTGTTTTCTTTATGTTGAGGTGTAATCCATACTGCAGACTATACTTTTTGATCTTCATAAGTATGTGCTTCAAGTTATCTTCACTTTCAAGCAAGAAAGGTTGTGTCATCTGCAAATCTCATGTTGTTAATAGCACTTCCTCAAATCCTGATGCAGCATATTCCTTTATATGGTCCAGCCTCTAGGATTATTTGCTCAGCATGCAGATTGAATAAGTATGGTGAAAGGATACAACTTTGACACACATCCTTCATGATTTTAAAACATTCAATACCTCCTTGCTCTGCTTGAATGACAGCCCTCTTGGTCTATGTACAAATTCCTCATGGGTATAATTAAGTATCTTGGAATTACCATTCTTCTCAATGTTATCCATAATTTGTCCTGATCCAGACAATCAAATGTCTTTGCATAGTCAATAAAACACAAGTAAACATCTTTCTGGTATTCTTTGCTTTCAGCTAAGATCCATCTGACATCACCAATGATACCCCCCATTCCATGTTTTTTTCTGAATCTAGCTTGAATTTTTGGAAGTTGCCTGTCAATACACTGTTGCAACCGTTTTTGAATTAGTTTCAACAAAATTTTATTTCTGTGTGATATTGATGATATTCAATAATTTCCACATTCTGTTTTATCATTATTCCTTGGAATGGGCACAAATATAGATAAAATTCAGTCATTTGATCAAGTAACTCTCTTCCAAATTTCTTGTCAAAAAAGAATAAGTGCCTCTAATGCTGCATCCATTTGTTGAAACAAAATTTCCTGGGCCCTAGATTTTGTCAATTCCTTCAGTGCAGCTTGGACTTCTTTCTTCAACATCATTGTATCTTCATCATATGCTATCTCCTGAAATAACTTAACATCAACAAATTCCTTTAGGTACAGTGACTCCGTAAATTCCTTCCCTTTTCTTTTGATGCTTCCTTTATTATTCAGTATTTTGCCCATAGAATTCTTCAATATTGCAACTTGAAGTTTGAATTTTTTCTTCAGTTTTCAGCTTGAGAAATCTCAAGCATGTTCTTCCTTTCTGGTTTTTTAACTCCAGCTATTTTCCCATTTCTTTATAATATTTTACTTTGTCTTCTTGAGCTACCCTTTGAAATCTTCTATTCAGCTCTTTTATTTCACCATTTCTTCCATTTGCTTTAGTCACTCTCCATTCAAGAGCAAGTTTCAGGGTCTCTTCTGACATCTATTGTAGTCTTTTCTTCCTGTTCTGTCTTTTTATGACCTTTTACTTTCTTCACATATATGTGCTTGTCATCCTACAACTTGTCTGCTTTTCTGTCTTTGATGTTCAGTGTGTGAAATATATGTTTCAGATTGTCTCTAAATTTAAGTGAGATATAAACAAGATCATATTTTGGCTATAGTGTACTTGTTTTAATTTTCTTCAGCTTCAACTTGAACTTCATATGAGGAATTGATGGTCCACAGTCAGCACCTGGCCTTATTAGACTGAGGATACCCAGTTTCTTCTTTGCCTCTTTCCACAGATGTAGTCAATTTGATTTTTGTGCATTCAACATGACAAAATCCTTGTGTATAGCTTCAGTTTATGTTGCTGAAAAAAGGTATTTGCAGTGAATAAGTGATTGTTCATGCAAAAGTCTATCAAGCAATCCCCAGCATAATTTTTATCATCAAGGCCATATTTTGCAACTACTGCTGATTCTTCTGTTTCCAAATTTTGCATTCTAGTAACCAGTAATAATCAGTATCTTTTGATTGCACATTTGATCAAATTCAGACAACAGAAGTGAGTAAAATTCTTTATTTCTTTCTTTATTTTTATTTTATCGTGGTGAAGACATATACAACAAGA
>NW_006921612.1:17462603-17463819 GCF_000298275.1 Orycteropus afer afer | reverse complement strand
TTATGTTTTCATCTTTTATCTGACTGATAGTTTAACAAAGTAGAATTGAGGTAGTCATCTTCAGTCTCATTAATTGTGTCTTCCATTGACTCAGTTCTACTCCTTTGCCCATTCAATGTGTTGTCTATTTCTGAAATCTTAGTATTAATCTTCTGGATTTCTATTTATGGTTTTTGCATTATTTCTAATTTTTTGCTTATTTTTTCTCTTTTTTTTTTTTGTATTGTTTTCCTTAATTGTTGTAGAGTTTTGTCTGTGTTTTCCTTAATTTTGTCAGTGTTTTCCTTGATCTTGTCAGTATTTTCCTTGATCTGTCTCTAAACATTTTGAAGGTAACAAAATATAATTCTTTTGAATTTCTTACCAGAGAATTCCAATGGTGAATCTTCCTCTGGGGTGTTTCCTGGGTTTGTATCCTGCTGCCTTTTTTTTCTACTACTTTATCTTACTTTTTTGTGTGGATTAAAATGATCTATTTTCCATAGACATAGTGGTGGTGTTGTATTCATATTTAATTTGTGGTTGTATGGAAGTTTTATCTATACAGGATTTCTTTTTTTTCCTTACTTATTTATTTGATATATCTGTATGAACAGCATACTATGCTCCCCTATTTGCTAGTTGTTAGCACTTAGGCACTCATCACCTGTCTCCTGGTGTGCATGATCGAGAATGAGAGTGTGTGCACAGATCTCTGTTAGTTGTTCATAAAGAGCAGTTAAGGGTAAGTTGAGCTGGTATTGGCTGCCATCTATCATTGGTCAGTTGGTGCAAAAGGGAGTGGTGGCCTGCATTCAGTGAGTGAGGCTGCAGAAGGTCCAGGTATTGTTGGTTTGTGTGGGAACAGTTGCTGCTTCCCACTCATTTACAATAAATATATAAATAAAGCACCAAGAAAAGAAAAAGAGAACCAAAAACTCAAACCTCAAAAACAAATGGCAACAATCCCAAAAAAGGAAGAAAGAAATGCAATAAATAAGAAGAAAAATTTTCAAAATATATTGTAAAAGGATAAAAGAAAGATAATGCAAGAAAGAGAGAGAAAAAAATCCACAATATCTGGGGAGGGAGGAATGGGATAAAAGAGCAAGAATAAAAGAATAGTGAAAACTGCAAAAGGAAAAACAAGGGATGGGAAGAAGTAAAAGAAAGAAAAAAGATGGGAACCAGGTGAAAGAAAGAGGTGGAAAAAAGAAAAACAACAGGAACATGGAAG
>NW_006921612.1:17458226-17461894 GCF_000298275.1 Orycteropus afer afer | reverse complement strand
AAAATCTTTCATTTCTTCATCTTTGGTTTTAGAGGTTGGTGTGTAAATTTGAATAAAATAATATTAACTGGTCTTCCTTGTAGGCATATCCTATGTAGATAATGTAGATACTATCCTATCTCTGACAGCACTGTACTTCAGGATAGTTGTTGAATGTTCTTTTTGACAATAAATGGGACACAATCTACCACAGTATGAAAAACTGACAGACAAGTGGTGGCTGTTTAATATAATGCTGGAAAATTAGCTCCTCATGTTGGAAAGCACTCAAAATGACTGAAGAAGAGCTACTTTGTCAAAGTAGAGTTGATTTTAATGATTTAGATGGAGTAAAACTTTCAAGACTTTCATTTGCTGATGCAGGATGACTCAAAATGAGAAGAGACAGTGGCACACATTCTTTAGTAATTGGAGCAAGGAACATATGAAGTCTGAATCTAGGAATATTGTAAGTCACTAAAAATGCAATGCAACCCATAACAATCAATATGGTAGGCATTAGTGAGCTCAAATGGACTTATTTTAGGCATTTTGAATGAGACAGTCATATGGTGTGTTATGGTAGGAAAGACTAGTTGAAGAGGAATGCCATTGTAGTAAATAAATAAATAAATAAGATTTATCCTGAAGTACGACATTGCCAGTGTTAGGATAGCATCCATATGACTACAAGGAAGACCAGCAAGTTTTACGCATCAACAACTAACATCAAAGAGGAAGAAATTGAAGATTTTTCCAACTTTTACAGTATGAAATTGAATTGATCCAACTTGGACTCAAAATCTGTTGATAACTACTAATGAATGAGAAAAGTTGGAACCAAAGAAGGATCAGTAGTTGGAACATACAGCCTCAGTGATAGAAATGACACCAGAGATAGCATGATAGAATTTTGAAAGGCCAATGACCTATTCATTGACAATAATTGTATTCAACATCACAAATTGTGACTATACATTGGACCTCAGTTAATGAAATACACAGGAATCAAACTAAGTCTGTGGAAACATGATAGAGAAGTCCAGTTTCATCAGTCAGAACAAGTCCGGCCTGACTGTGGAACACATCAATTGCTCACATGCAAATTTAAGTTGAAGCTGAAGAAAATTAAAGCAAGTACCAAGGACCAAAATTATTATTTTGATTATGTGCCACCTGAATTTAGGGAGTATCATAATAGATTTGATGGATTGAACACTAATGACTGAACATTAGAACAATTGTAGGATGACATCAAGGACACCATACAGGACAAATACAAAAGGTTGTTAAAAGGACTGGAGAAAAAGAAAAGACCTAAATCCTGTCAGAATAGACTCAGACACTTGCTCTTAAAAATAATGTAGCTAAAGTGAAAGAAAAAAAAAAAAATGAAGCAAAAGAGCTGAACAGATTTCAAAGAGTGACTCAAGAAGACAAGAAACTTGATGTAATGAAATGTGCAAAGACTTGAAGTTAGAAAGCCAAAGGGAAGAACATGCTCAGCATTTCTTAAGCTGAAAGAACTGAAGAAAAAATTTATCCCTCAAATTGCAGTATTAAAGGATTCTCTGGACAAAATGGTGCACAAGAATCAGAAAAGCATGGAAGGAGTACAGTTACTGTAGCATAAATAATTGGCCGACATTCAATCACTTCAGAGGTAACATATATTCAAGAACTGATATTATTGAAAGAAGAAGTCCAAGCTACACTGAAGGCACTGGTGAAAAAACAGTGTCTGGAAATTGATGTAATACTAACTGAAATCCTTCAACAAATGGATGTAATGCTGGAAGTTGTCACGTATCTATGAGAAGAAATTTGGAGTACAGATACTAGGCTAATTTACAAAAAAGAAATCCATTTTTGTGTCCATTCCAAAGAAAGGTGATCCAACACAATGTTAAAATTATTGAATAATTTCATTAATATCACACAAAAGTGTAATTTTATTAAAGATAATTCAAAAATGGTTCCAGCAGTACATG
This sequence comes from Orycteropus afer afer, assembly GCF_000298275.1. NCBI lineage: Eukaryota > Metazoa > Chordata > Mammalia > Tubulidentata > Orycteropodidae > Orycteropus > Orycteropus afer. The sequence goes on along the minus strand of NW_006921612.1, from coordinate 17,459,924 downwards.
ACAGGAAACTGTGAGAAATGCAAGCCACACTCAGAAGATGACGTAGAACAAAGGATATCATTGCTGTTATCAGATGGCTCTTGGCTGAGTACACTAGAAAGATGTTTACAGTGCTTTATTGACTGTACAAAGACATTTGATTATGTGTGTCATAATATATTATGGAGAACATTGTGAAGAATGAGAATTCCATAACATTTAATTGTGCTCATGAAGAACCTATACATTTACCAAGACACAGTCATTCAGGTAGAACACAGGGATACTATGTGATATAAAATCAGGAAAGGTATGCATCAGTACTGTATCCTTTCACTATATTTGTTCAATCTGTATGCTGAGCAAATACTCTGAGAAGCTAACTATACGGAACAGAATGTGGCAGCAGGATTGGAGGAAGACTCCTTTAACAACCTGTAATGTGCAGATGACAAAATCTTGCTTGCTGAAAACAAAGAAGATGTGGAACTAAGAACTTTTTATGAAGATTAATAACTTTACCCTTCAATATGGGCTACCCTTAATGAAGATGAAAACATATATAAATCCTAACAAGTGGACCAATAAGCAACAACAAAATAAACAGAGAAAATATTGAAGTTGTCAAAGATTTCATTTCATTTGGATTTACAATCAACACCCATAGAAGCAGCAGTGAAGAAATCAGTGATGTGTGGCATTGGGCAACTGTGCTGCAAAAGATCCCTATAACGTGTTAAGAAGCAAAGATTTCACTTTGAAGACTAAGGTGCATCTGAATCAAGCCATGGTATTTTCAATTGCCTCATATGCCTGTGAAATCTGGAAAATGGATAAGGAAAACCAGAGAATAGTTGATGCTTTTGAATAGTGGTGTTGGCAGAGAATACTGAAAATACCATTGACAGCCAGAAGAATGAGCAAATCTGTCCTGGACAGAGTACAGCCAGAATGGCCCTTGGAAGCAAGAATGGCCAGACTTTGTCTCACCTACTTTGGTCATGTTGTCAGAAGGGACCATCCACTGGAGAAGGATATCATGCTTGGTAAAGTAGAGGGTCAGCAAAGAAAGGGAAGCCCTCAGCAAGTGGATTGACACAGTGGCTACAATGATGGACACAAGCACAGAGGTAGTGGAGGACTGGGAAGTGTTTCATTCTGTTTTCCACAGGGTTGCTGTGAGTTGCAGCCAACTCAAGGCACCTAATAACCACAACACGAACAACTATTGTTCAGATACCAATTCTCCTCAAATTGAAGGAAAAATATAATATGATCTTAACAAAATTTTCAGCAACATTTGCGTTTGTAGAAATAGACAAACTATTTAGAAAATCAAAGGAATTTAACTTCCTGAAAAATAATTTTAAAAATATAACAATTATGAAAACAAATTTTCAAGAGTCATACTGCCTGATTTCAAGATTTATCATAAAGCTATACTAATATCATAGTGTGGTATTGACTAAGGTTTCATAGAAAAGCAGAGAGTTCAGAATTTGACCCATACATAGATGTTTAACTGATTTTTAACAAAGATGCAACTGGTATTCAATGTTGAAAAGATAATATTTTTCACAATTTTTTCTAGAAAAATTAAACATTAATAATAATAATAATAAACCCACCGAGAGCTCTGGTGGTGTAGTGCCTAAACCATTTGACTGCTAACCAGAAGGCTGGTGGTTCAGACCCACCAGCCACTCCTTGGAAGGAAGA
>NW_006921612.1:17455301-17457656 GCF_000298275.1 Orycteropus afer afer | reverse complement strand
TTTTTTTCCTTACCTTTGATTAAGCTATTCCTGCATTCTGAACTGTTATCCCACTCCAGTTCACTACTACCATATAACTACTATGCATCTTTCAGTAATTAACTGGAGTCGACTGCACCAGGAAGGTTTTTATGACCTTCTTCCCACTCCTGTAAAGTTAATAATTGCCTTTTCTGTTCCATCTCTATACTGTACACACATTTCTATATTAAATTAATGCATTGCATTATAATGTATTAATTTATATTATTCTTATATTTACTTGACTGCAAAGTCCTTGAACACCCAGAGCAGCATTTATTTCTGTATCCCCCAGTGTTGAGTTCAGGTCATAATCAGGACTCAACACAGTAAAGACTCAATAAAGATGAATTGAGTAAAATAATAATAATAATAATACATCAGCCTCACCCTATACCCTACATGATAAATAAAAATCAACTCAACATAGTTCATAGAAGTAAATGCAAACTAAAGATGATGAAACTTCCAGCAGTTAATGTGGGAAAAAATGTCATAACCTTGGATTAGAAGATTTCTTAGATATTATAGGAAAAGCACAACTACTAAAAATAAACAATACTAACTGAAATTCATTAATAATAAGCTACTTGAAGAGACAGTTCTCAAATGAAAATATATAATTGACATATTAACACATAAAAAGAGGCTCAACTTCACTACTTACCAGAGATTTCCAAGTTAAAACCACAATGAAATATCACTACACACCTATTAAAGGTATTGAAATAAAACAGCTCATGAAATACTACAATATGGCCATGTTGTGGAACAACTGGGACTCTAAATATTGGTGGGAATGCAAATTTTTAAAAGCACTTTGGAAAACAGTTTGTCATTTTTTTTTTTTTTTAATAAAGTTATGCATACACTAACCATTTGGCAACAATACCAAAACCAAAAACCAATCTCACGGCCATGGAGTCAGATCTGACTCATAGAGAACCCTCCTTAGACTTCTGAGGTAGTATCACTATTGAAGTAGATTGCCCAACCTTCCTTCTGAGGAGTGGCTGATAGGTTTGAAGCACCAGGTTTCTGATTAGCAGACAAATGCCTTAGGAACTATGCCACCAGAGTTTCCAACAATACCACTCCTAGGTATTTACCTAAAAGAAATAAATATGTATGTTCACACACAAACTTAAACAAGAATAATTGTAGCATCTCTTTTTTCCTAATTTAATATATTGGATATAGCAGAAAGATTCTTTGACTGCTGAATGGTAAAGAAGCAATGACACATTCATAGTATGTAATAACTGTCCATTAATGTGGTAGTTAATTTTATGTGTCACCTTGGCTGGGCCTGATTGAGTAGCTAGGCAGCTGGATGTAGTATTCCCCATGATGAGACTGGTAATCAGCTCCATGATGAGATCTACTGTGAGCAGCTGAGTAGCTGCCTTAGGGATGTGGTCTGGTTCCTGTATATAAGGAGAAGCCTTGGGCACTGTCTCTAGTTTATGCACACTTGAACCCTGCATGTAATCATGTCATTTGTTCAGCAGGTTGCCATACTTTGCCAATGTTAGGACTTTCAATGGAGTTGAATCAATGGCCTGCCATGTAGTTTGGTCATAGTGAGACTGTGCCTTTTCACTTGTAAACCTTGGATTTGTCAGTCTCAGCAGCCAGTAGCTGCCTGAGGGAAGAAATGCCTCTAGCATAAGTGGTCTGGGAGCAAGAGGCAGAGCTGAAACTCAATGTCGAAGGGCTTTCACTTAGCCCCTAGAGCCTGGCACTTTGAACTCATAGCCTCCAAAAACTGTAAGAGAATAAACTCCTGTTTTTAAAGCCATCCTATTTGTGGTATATTCCTGTCAGAGTGGCACTAGGTAATCAGAACAATTAAAATGTACAAACTGCTGACAATCTTAATAGAATGGGTGAATACAAATGTACTATGCTAAGTGTAAAAGCCAGAGTCCATTAATATAATGTTTTGTAAAAAGCAGAACTAATGGGATAAGAAATAGCTCAGACTTTATCAGAGACTGAAGATGGGGAAAGTTCATTTCAAAGACATTGGGATGGCCTGGAGAGTCTTAGAACTGTTTTATATCTTGATTTTGGTGGTAGTTATATCTTGCATTTGTTAAAACTCATAGAACTGTACATTAAATACAATGAATTTTACTATATGCAAATTTATATCAATAAACCAATTTTTTTAAAAAAATTCTCTAATTGTAAAGCTCAATATAAAAGCACAGAAAAATCAATTTAAAAAACAAAAATATTTACTCTGAATCATTTTGAAAGTGACATATCTGGTTAGGTATGGCATTTATCCTTTTCTGATTCATATTTTTATTCTACTCATTCCATTTT
>NW_006921612.1:17449257-17455081 GCF_000298275.1 Orycteropus afer afer | reverse complement strand
AGAACAATGTTTCCACTGGAAAGAATTTCTAATAATTTACTGTATGGCAGGGTGGGGTTACAAGCATCACATTACATTATCCTTTGAGATCTGGTCATGAATTTTACTAATCATCTATTCTTTTCTTCTATTTTTTTTCTCTTTTTTTAAATACCAACTCCAGATTTGTTACTAATAAAGGACTTTTGCTCATATGTAAGATAAAATAATTTGTGTGAAAAAATTACAACTATTCTTCATTTGGAAACAAGTTCCAAATGGGTAAGCAATAAGGAGTTATTCTCAGTGCAAAAGGCTAAGAAAAATATATTTCTTATTTCCTCTCTTTTTGAATGTATTTGAGACACCTTGGGAAAATAATAGTCTCTTGTTGAGACCTATTACTATCCTTAGATGTGTGCTGGTCTCTGGGAACAACACCAAGCACTCCTCATGATGACTTTATAAGAAAAAAAAAAAGACAAAAGAGTTGTAGTTTAAAGGTGATGCCTAGAATTGTTGTTGTTGTTATGTGCCATCGAGTCAGACCCGACTCATAGCGATCCCTCCTTGGGTTTCCGAGGCAGTATCACTACGGAAGTAGATTACCCCATCTTCCTTCGAGGAGTGGCTGGTGGGTTTAAACTGCCAGCCTTCTGGTTAGCAATCAAGTGCTTTAGGCACTAGAATAGTCAGGGATAATCCTATATCTTGACTTTCATGAAGCAAAGAGACTAAAAAAAAAAAGGTGATGTCAATAATAATGAGTAACACTAGTGAATAAAGCATAGAAGGTCAGTGGTTCACACCCACAGCTTCTTTGTGGAAGGAAGATGGGGCAATCTACCTCCATAAAGATTTATAGCCTCGGAAACCCAGTAGGGGTCACTATGAGTCAGATTTGACTCAATGGCAGTGAGTTTTTTTTTTTTTTTTTTTTTTTGTTTTTAAGTGGTATGCTAAATACTTTAATGTCTATAACTTAACTTAATACTGATATCAACCCCAGGAAGCTGAATATCACAGAAATTACCATGCATAAAACCACAGTGGCTTACACAGCTTATACATGTCTGTAATAAAAGCTGGGAGCTCTGGTAGCATAGTGCATAAGGCACTTGACTGCTAATCAGAAGACTGGCGGTTCAAACCCACCAGCCACAAACCCATCAGCCACTCCTCAGAAGGAAGATGGGGCAATCTACTTCTGTAGTGATACTGCCTTGGAAACCCAAGGAGGGGTTGCTGTGAGTCGGGTCCAACTCTATGGCACATAACAACAACAACAATAAAAACTCAGACTCGGAGATGTCTAACCCCAAATCCACTAGCCAGTAAACAAATGAAATACTATGTACTAGAGAATGCCTCTGCCATGGACTTCATAATTATCAATGGAAATAAACTCAAATAGACAAGTGGTTATTGAATGCAAAGGCTAAGAAATAATACTTCTTCGTAGCAACATTTCATGCTATGCTGTTTCAAATCAGTAGTTTGAGATGTCTAAATAGTTATGTGACTAATTAAAGTACCATATTTGCAAGGTTAGTGATGAAAAGAAAATATCTTAGTCAATATGTACATAGATTATTTTACTTCTTAAAAATATACGGTTTGTCTCTTGTCATAATATAAGGTATACATAATTTAGTTAGAATAAAATATGAATGATTTCCAAAGACATGGAAAAAATTAGTCTAAGGAAGTAATGGACCATGGTAACATCAGCCTTCATGACCCTTGAGCTAGAAGAGCTAGATGGTGTCCAGCTACCAATGCCAACCACTTAGAAAGGCAACAAAATGGAGATTCTGGACAGCCTGGGAGGAAAATTGTGGAACAATATTCAAAAACACAAAAATGATTCAAATTACTGTTTGGACAGAGACTGGTGAAACCCCCGATACTATGGCCCTAGGTTATCCTTCTGGCCTGGAATTGGACTCAGGCCCATGGATTAGCTTTCAGACAAACAGTAGAAAGGTTTATGAGTGGAACACCTACCCCAGAAAGATACACTCCTTAGTATAGTCAACAAGCCAAAAGGGCAACATTTTCACTGGGGGAAAGCTAGACAGACAGCAATTCATAGGTAAAAAGGACACAGGGAAGGGGTAGTGGCAGGGAAGAAATCGTAGGAGAGTTGTTTGTTGTTGGAATTGTAATCATTGCCATGAAACAAAACATATGAGTGAAAAACGAATCTGCTTTGTAAATTTGCATCCAGATGACAATCAAAAATTGCGAGGGGAGGTGAGTTCACTAAAGGCACCAGTGGGAGGAAACAGACTCAAGGTCTTTTCCAACTAAAGAGTTGTTAAACAGCATCACATTAAATGAAGGATGCAGTGCTCCGACACTGCTGAGAGACATCAAGGGGGCACTCAAGGACATAAATGTGCATGCATATACATGGGTTTGAAGGAAAATCATCAAGGGAGACACACTTCTCACAGATCAAGAAAGAAAGTTTCAGCAGGCTCAGCGAAATTAGGGAAAACTCTGGAAGAGTTAGTCATAATTAATAAGCCAAGGTAAAATGGCTAGTAGAAAAATAATTAAAAGTGGAAATGTTCTCTTTTTGGTCAGAAAAAGGTGCTTATATAAAGGACCTAATCTAATTGGGTTTATAAGGCACATAAGCAATACTGCAGAGGAAAATTAAAAAACAGACAAATATTAATTACTTGAATGAAAAAGGACATTTTATTATTTTTATTGTATTTTATTACCATGGTACTTTCTTTGATAATTTATGTAGTCTTGAGCTTTCATTGTAATACTTGAGTACTTATTTACTCACAGTGGGAGAGTATAGTTTTCTACAAATACTGAATGACTGAAAGACTCTAGAGTCAAATTCCAACTCATAGTGACCCCTCCTCTGGTTTCTAAGGCGGTATCTCTACCAAAGTAGATTGCTTGTCTTCCTCCAGAGGAGTGGCTGATGGGTTTGAAATAACCAGCCTTCTGGTTAGCAGTCAAATGCTTTAGGCACTATGTTACCAGAGCTCCCAAATTTAGCATTCTGTAGAATGTTATCTATGGGAAATTTCCAGCACAGGTGAAATGAAGAAATATCAAGTCTGACCTGAAGGGGGTAATTGTGTGTGTATGTGTGCGTGTGTTTTGTATGTGCATTCATGCATACGTGTGTGTGTGTTCATGTGTATGTGTTTGTGTGCGTTTGCAACTCAGAGGTTCATGAAACTCTATTCTTTTGCCTTCTTTTTCTGACAAATTACAAATATGGGCTGAGTGAGAAAAAAATTCCACTACCAACAAGTAGCTCCTTTTTTTTTTTTTTGTATTATTATTTTATGATAAATACCATACTTGGCTTATATAAAGGACCTAATCCAATTTGGTTTAGAGGATATAAAAGCAACATTGCATAAGAAAATGAATAAATAAAACTAATTTTAATTAATTGAATGCTAAAGGATTTTTTTTATTCATTTATTTTTTACCATAGGCATTTTCTGATATTTTACACAGATGTATCCTGGCAAAATTATGCAATCAGAGTTCTCTACTTCAGGTGTTTACAATATAGTTAAAGAAACAGACATCTGCACAGGAAAAGGTAGCTAATAATACATACCAGAAGGGGAAAAATGACAGCCAGTCAAATGAACATTCTGTGGAAGGAAATAGGTCCCTAGAAGGAAAAATCACTTTCAAATAAAATGGTTATATAAAACTTTAAAAACGATATGGACTTAGAGTTATGCTGTATAAAAAAATATTAGTAGGATTAAGATAAACATTTGGAATAAGTAAAGCCAGGGGATATGAAATCAAGGCAAATTACTTAATTTCTCTCTCTGTGAAACTTATATGGTAGGTATTTCTGTATTACTTCCAAATTAATTGATTTGCAGCTGAGTATCTTGTTGCCAAATAACTACATTTCCCAATTTCCCTATAGTTAAATGTGGTTAAGGAAGTAAATATGACAGATGTCATTTCCTGTTCTGAGCCTGAAGACATTGGACATTCCTTCCACATATTTTCTTTCCTGTTCTTGAGAACTGAAATGTGGAAATATGGAAATACTGGAGATGCAGTTTTAACCATGCAATAAAGGAAAATACTCTGGGAAATTCCAAGACAATCACAAGGAAAACAGCCTATACTTCCAAATGACTGCATGGAGCAAATCTACCCACCACCATGAAACACTCAGCTCAGGCTACTTTATTGAAAACACAATTCTGATGCTCTCATGGTTATAGCAGTTTAGCTTCCACTCTACCTAACAAAATATGTTGCCTATATGTTAAAATAATATGTCAATCTTATAACATGGTATACATGGAAATGCTTTTTAAATCATAAGACAATCTGAGAGAATTAATTTCTATTAAGTGGAAGGACATAATTAACAGGGTTGATTGAATAGTTGAGTATAAGATTTGAAGGAGAGAAAAAAAAAATTCAATCCACTTCAGATACAAAGCCTTAATAAATGTTAAGAAATAATTTTTTTTCTTAAAAAACAACAACAAAAAAAACCTCACTGCCATTGAGTTGATTTGACTCATAACGACACCTCCTTGGGTTTCCAGGGCTGCTGCAATCTATGGAAGTAGATTGCCCAATCTTCCTTCTGAGGAGTGGCTGGTTTGTTTGAACCACCAGCTTTCTGGTTAGCAGTCAAATGTCTTAGGCATACACCACCAGTTGTTGTTGTTACGTGCTGGTGAGTCAGACCTATCTCACAGCGACCCCTCCTTGGATTTACGAGGCGATATCACTACAGAAGTAGAATGTCCAACCTTCCTTCTGAGTTCCCTAATAATGATATAAAGACCTCATTAAATTTGAAAGCAACATTTACTATTTTCCCCTATACTGTACTTATTATTTGGTGAATGAGCAAACTGAAATACTGAACAATTAGAACTACCAACAGTTTGTGGCAGACTAAAAATGTACCAAAATACCTTGTCTCATCTAGATCCACAAAGCATACTTCCCCACTACACAACAACATTAAGAATAGTTCATGTGTAAGGTTCAAAGGAAAAAATTAGAAAATCAAAGTCGAGAATATTTTTATAACTCTTAGACCTAAACATATAGTAATTTTTAGAAAATGTCATAAGGTTCCACCATAGTTATGGTTATGCAATTATTTGTGAAGCTGTTTAAAGGAATCCCCTAAATATTGATCCTTGCTTTTAAAAATCTCAGAAAGTATCTCTTTATATGTAGATATAATGCATTTAATACCATGTAAGGCAAATGTATCTACATTGCTTTGAGGATGTCCACACCAAAAAAACAAAATTCACAGCCATTAGGTCAATTCTGACTCATATCCACTTTACAGGACAGAGCAGAACAGCCCCAAAGGGTTTTCAAGGCTATCGATCTTTACAGAAGCAGACTGCCACAGTTTTCTCTCACAAAATGGTTGCTGTATTTGAAAAATCAACCATTCTGTTAGCACCTGAGCACTTTAACCTACTGCACTATCAAGGCCCTTGAGAATGTCCATAAGGCATTCTAAATTATTACTTTTTTTTTTTTCCTGAACAGTCCTTTGCAATAGTGAAACACTTGTTGCTCTTGCTCTTAGAAAGAAACAAAACAAAACAAACAACAACAACAAAACCTAAAATTTACCAGTTGGAAAATCCATTCAAATAACTTAAAAAGTCTCCAAATGAGAAATCCTGCCTTATTTTAAAATGTAAGATATTTCATTCAATTGAAGGACCAGTGAAATAGTGGAGGAGATTTAAGCAGAGAAGACTGTAAATGTGACTGTAAGTGTAGTGAATGACCCATCAGGGTAAGGTTCCCTGTTGTTGTTGTTGTTGTTATGTGCCGT
>NW_006921612.1:17442723-17448342 GCF_000298275.1 Orycteropus afer afer | reverse complement strand
TGAACCTCCAGCTGTCTGGTTAGCAGGCAAGTGTCTTAGCCACTATGCTACCAGAGCTCCCAGTGCCTGAGGTATTTGACTGCTAACAAGAAGCTGGTGGTTCAGACCCACCAGCCACTCCTCAGAAAGGAGATCAGGCAATCCACTTCCATAAAGATGCCTCGGAAACCCGAAGAGGGGTCATTATGAGTCAGCAGTGAGTTTTTTGTTTTTTGTTTTTTTTTGATGGCTCAATTACTTATTCCAAAAATTTGCAATTGTTGGGATATATTTATAATAAAAATAGTATTTGTTTAAAATAAATTGAAATATAACTAAGAGTTCTGTCTTTTTACCTTCCATAATGCTGTCAACCCAAATTGAGAAGGATTAAGAAAAAAAACTGACTTTCCATGTTAAAGCATATGTAAGTCACAACTTCAAAATGACAAAAATATTGGAATTTATGGAATAAATACAAATGACAAGAGAAATTTAGATAATATTAAGATCCATTTTGAGCAGAATCTTTGGTCCCAAAGGGAATTTCAGGTATTCATATCTACCTTATTTTATTCCAACACTTGAAGCTTCCAGACCTAAATAAAGTAACCAATATTACCAAAATTAATAATTATTATAATCAGTTACCATAGAGTTGATTCCAGCTCATGGCAACCCAATGAATTTCAGAGCAGCATTGTGCTCCACAGGGATTTCAATGGCTGTTATCATTTGGAAATAGATAATGAGGACTTTTTTCCATGGATCCTCTGGGTGAACCCAAAATGGGAAGTAACAGCTGCCAACATACATTAATAATCAGAACATGGAATGTACTAAGTATAAAAGTAGGAAAATTGGAAGTTTGCAAAAATGAAATGGAGCATATAAAGATCAATATCCTAGGCATTAATGAGATTAAATGAATTGGTATTGGCCATTTTGAATCATATAATCATATGGTCTACTATTTCATGAAAGACAAATTGAAGAAGAATGGCATGGCTTCCATCAATACAAAGAATGTTTCAAGAACTATCATGAAGTAGAATGCTGTCAGTGATAGGATAATATCCATGTGCCTGCAAGGAACCAGTTAATATTATTCAAATTTAGGCACCAACCACCAAACGCAAAGACAGGGAAATTGAAGAATTGTACCAAGTTCTGCACTCTGAAATTGATCAAATATGTAATCAAGATGTATTGATTATTGCTGGTGATTAGAATATGAAAGTTGGAAATAAAAAGAATCTTCAGTAGTTGGAAACCATGGCCTTGGTGACAGAAATGGCACTGGAGATTGCATGATAAAATCTGGCAGGACCAGTGAATTATTCACTGCAAATACCTTTTTTCAACAACACAAATAATGGCTATACACATGGACCTCACCAGACGGAAACACAGGAAAGAAATCAACTGCATGTATGGAAAGAGGTGATGGAGAAGCTCAATATCTTCAGCCAAAACAAGATCAGGAGTTGACTGTGGAACAGATCATCAGTTGCTCATATGCAAGTTCAAGTTGAAGCTGAAGACAATTAAAACAAGTCCACAAGAGCCAAAATATAAACTTGATTATATTCCCCCTGCATTTAGAGACCGTTTAAAGAATAGATTTGATGCATTGAACACCAATGACCAAAGACCAGAGGAATTGTGACATGACATCAAGAACATCCTGCGTGAAGAAAGCAAAAGGTCATTAAAAAGACAGAAAGGAAAAAAAAAAAAAAAATACCAAAATGTATGTCAGAAGAGACTCTGGAACTTGCCCTTGAGTGGAGCTAAAGCAAATGGAGCCAATGACAATATAAAAGAGCTGAACAGTAGATTTCAAAGGGCCTTTTGAGAAGACAAAGTCAATTATTATAGTGATCTATGCAAAGACCTGCAGTTAGCAAACTAAAAGGGATGGACACACTCGGCATTTCTCAAGCTGAAAGAACTGAAGAAAAAATTCAAGCCTCAAATTTCAGTATTGAAAGGATTCTATGGGCAAAATATTGAATGATATAGCAAGCATGAAAAAAAGATGAAAGGAATATACCAAATCACTCTAGAAAAAACAATTGGTCAATGTTCATCTATTTCAGGAAGTGGCATATAATCAAGAACCAATGGTACTGAAGGAAGAAATTGAAACTTCACTGAAGGAATTGGTGAAAAATAAGGCTCTAGGAATTGATGGAATAACCATTGAGATGTTTCAACAACTGGATGCATCTATGAAGGCATTACCTTGACTACGCCAAGTAATCTGGAAGACAGCTACTTGGCCAAGTGACTGGAAGAGATGCATATTTGTATCCATTCCAAAGAAAAGTGTTCCAACAGAATGTGGAAATTATGAAACAATATCATTAATATAACACATAAGTAAATATGGTAATTCAGTTTGTGTGTCAACTTGGCTGGGCCTGGTTGAGTGGCTGGGCAGTTGAATATAAGTATTCCCCATGATGAGACTGGTAATCAACTCCATGGTGGAATCTACTGGGAGCAGCTGAGTAGCTACCTTAGGGAATGTGGTCTACTTCCTGTACAGAAGCAGAAGCCTTGGGGAATGGTCTCTAGCTTATTGCACGGTTAGACCCTGCATGTAGCCATGTCATTGCTCAGAAGCCTGCCATGCTCTGACAAACTTGGGACTTATAATGAACTTGAAGTAATGGCCTGCTACATGGGTTGGTAACATCTGAACTGTGTCTTTTTATTTGTCAACCTTGGGCTTGTTAGCCTCAGCAGCCAGCAGCTGCCTGAGTGAAGAAAAGCCTCCAGCTTCACTGGACCAGGAGCAGGAGGCAGAGCTACAACGTAAAGTTGAGGGGCTTTCACCTAGCTCCTAGAGCCTAGCACATTGAACTTGGACTTAAAGCCTCCAAATTTTAAGAATAAACTCCTGTTTTTTAAGGCATCCCATTTGTGGTATATTCTCATCAGAGTGTCATTAGGCAACTAGAACAGTAAAATTTTGCTGAAGATAATTCAAAAACAGTTGCAGTAGTATACTGACATGGAACTTCCAGAAATGGAAGCTGGGTTCAGAAGAGGATGTGCAGCTATGGATATCATTGTTGATGTCAGATGGATCATGGGTGAAATTAATGAATACCAGAAAGATGTTTATTTGTTTTTTATCTATTATGCAAAAGCATTTGATTGTGTGGATTATAACAAATTATGAATAATGTTGAGAAACATTATTTCCAGAACATTTAATTGTGCTCCATGAGGAATCTGTACATACATCAGGAGGCTGTCATTCAAAGAGAAAAAGTGGTTAATGCATGGTTTAATATCAGAAAGGGTGTGTGTCAGGGTTGTATCCTTTCACCATATTTATTCCATCTGTATGTCAAGCAAATAATGTGAGAAGCTGGACTATATGAAGAAGAACATGACATCCGTTTGGAAGAAGACTCATTCACAACCTGTGATATGTAGATGACACAACCTTGCTTGCTGAAAGTGAAGATGGCATGAAGCACTTACTGATGAAGATTAAAGACTACAGTCTGCTGTATGGATTACAACTCAACATAAAGAAAATGAAAATCCTCAAAAGTGGACTGATAAGCAGCACTATGATAAATGGAAGAAAGAGTGAAATTATCAAAGATCTCATATTACTTGGATCCATAATCAACACCCAAGGAAACAGCAATCAAGAAATCAGAAGATGTATTGCATTGGGCAACTCTGCTGCAAAAGACCTCTTTAAAGTGCTGAAGAGCAAAGATATCTCCTTGAAGAGTAAGGCGTGCCTAAACTAAGCCATGGTATTTTCAATATCATCATATGCATGTGAAAGCTGGACAACGAATAAGGAAGACCAAAGAAGAGTAGATATTTTTGAGTTGTGGTGTTGACAAGAATATTGAAAGTGCCATGGACGGCCAGATAAACAAACAAATCTGTCCTGGATGAAGCACAGCCAGAATGCTCCTTGGAAGTGAGAATGGCCAGATTTCTTCTCACCTACTTTGGTCATGGTGTCAGAAGGGACCATTCCCTGAAGAAGGATATAATGTTTGGTAAAGTGGAAGGTCAGTGGAAAAGAGGAAGACCCTCAATGAGATGGATTGACATGGTGGCTGCCATGATGGACTCAAGTATAGCATGGATTATGAGGGTGGTACATGACCAGGTAGTGTTTTGTTCTGTTGTACAAAAGATCGCTGTTAAGTTGGGGTCTACTCAATAGCACCTAACAACAACAAAAACACCAGGATGGAGTTGAATGGCTAACCTTTCAATTAGTAGCCAAGTGCTTAACAATTTGTGCCACTCGGGTACTCCATAAATATAACAGTAGTTTCTAACACTTTCTAAAAGTAAAGCATAATTTTCAGTTTAATCAGATTTGGTGGAGAAACAAAGGAGTAGGGTTTTATATGATTAAAGTTATGTTCATAAAGAAAGAAAGGATGTTGATATTCTCGCACCAAATATCTCCTGCCTTTCAAACTTTTCATTCATGCACTAAATAAAACTCAGATCAGCAAATGGACACCACTGAGAAAGTAGTAGTTGTGCAATGTTGTCTGGATAATTCTTGTTTTTAAATACTCCATTCAGCTTTCATATAAATTAGCAATCTAATGAACTAATAAATGCCAAACACAAACCTCAATATAGACTGTGTTAACTTCACTTGGACTTCTGTCACTTCACTGACTTTTTCTTAGTCCTGTAATAATTCAGAGCACTCATATTAATGCCATTTCTTTACAGCTCATCAGCTCTTCATCCCACTCCACTGCCTAAGTTATAAGCTCCTGATGGCATGGACCACATTAAATAGTAACAGTGAAAATGGTGGATAACTGGGCAAGAGATAGTCTCTCAAGAAATGGCACTGGCAAAATTTGATATCCATTTGCAGAAAAATGAAACAAGATCTATACCTCACACCAAAAGCAAAAATGAACTCAAAATGGATCAAATACGTAAAAGTAAAACCTAGAACTATAAAGTTCACCAAAGATAAGATAGAGGCAAACTTAGGAGCTCTAATATATTGTATAAATAGACTATCAAGAGAAACCCAAATTGCACAAATAGCAGAAGAGAAACTAAATGACTGGGACTTACAAAAAATTAAATTCTTACGTCTATCAAAATACTTCTCCAAAAGAGTAAAAAAAGAACTTACAGATTGGGAAAATAAAATAGGCAATTGACTGCTAACTAGAGGGATGGTGGTTCAAACCCACCAGCCACTCCTTGGGAGGAAGACTGAGCAATTTATTTCTGTAGAGATACTGCCTCTGAAACACAAGGATGGGTCAATATGTGCGTTAGATTTGTTTCTAGAGAAACAAAACCAGTAAAGCTTATATAGAGAGATAAAGGGAAATTTATCTTCGGAAAATGGCTCACACACTTATAGAAGCTGCCAAGTCCAAAGTTCTTGGATCAAACGTCAAGCTGGAAGCTTTTCCTGACTCTCGCAGCTGCAGGGGCTGAGGATCTCAATGTTGGCAGGCAGTATACGGGCTGCTGACTCCAATGATTGACGAACCCAAGATCTCCAGGCTAAATGGTGGATTGTTCACTCATGGGCAATTGTAGGCATCACAACAGAATCCCAATCCACAGAAGAATGTCTCTTTTCCCAGGATGTCCATA
>NW_006921612.1:17430084-17441578 GCF_000298275.1 Orycteropus afer afer | reverse complement strand
TACACACAATGGAATACTATGCAACATTAAAAAGTATTGAAGAATCAGCAAATTACCTCATAACATGGATGAACTTGGAGGACATTACGCTGCATGAAATAAGTTAATCAGATTATGGCAAATACTGTATGTATACATTATTGTAAAAAGTCAAGGAAAATTTTACGTGAGGAAGGGAATTTTCTTTGCTGGTTACCAGGGATGGGAGAGGAGGGGAAGAAGGGAAAATAGATGGATAATTAAGAGATAGGTGTGATATTGGTGAATGCATTAAAAAAAATGAAACAGAAAATGGTAGATGATTGATACATGTATGATGATAAAGCATCAAGGAAGGCCAACAAAAAGTAAGTGCAGAGAAAATTTAGTGGATTAGGCATATACTCTATGTGGTAGTTAAGGTTGTGTGTCAGCTTGTCTAGGGCTGGTTTTGAGTGGCTGGGCAGCTGGATGTAGTTATTCCTCATAATGAGACTAGTAATCAACTCCATAGTGGAATCTGCTGTGAGCAGCTGAGTAGCTGCTTTAGGGATAAGGTCTGCTTTCAGTACGTAAGAAGCTTTGAGAAAGGTCTCTAGGTTTTGCTACTTCTGGATCCTGCATTTGTTGTCTGCTGATCTCTGGGATATTAATGGACTTGAATTAGTGGCCTCCTGCATTGCTTGAAAATTTTGGGATTCTGCCATTTTACTTGTTGACCTTGAGTTTGTCAGCTTCAGCAGTCTGCAGCTAGCTGAGTTAAAGAAGCCTCCAGCTTCAATGTGCCAGGAGCAAGAGGCAGAGCTAAAGTCCAACACTGAGGTTTTTCACCCAGTCTCTAGAGCTGGCACTTGCTGTGAAAGTGTAGTGTCTAAGGCACTTGACTGCTAACCAGAAGGCTGGTGGTTCAAACCTACCAGCCACTCCTCAGAAGGAAGGCTGGGCAATCTACTTCCCTAGTGATCAACCACCTTGGAAACCCAAGGAGGGGTCGCTATGAGTCAGGTCCAACTCAACAGCACATGACAACAACAGCAACAGCCTCCTCAACTGTGAGAGAATAAACTCCTGTTTGTTAAAGTCATACATTTGTAGTATGTTTCTTATAACAGTACTTCTGGTTGTTATGTGCTGTGGAGTTGAACTTGACTCATAGTGACCCCTCCTTGGGTTTCTAAGTCAATATCACTATGGAAGCAGATTGCCCAACCTTCCTTCTGAGGAACGGCTGGTGGGTTTGAACCACTAGCCTTCTGGTTAGCAGTCAAGTGTCTTAGGCTTTATGCTACCAGAGCTCCTACAACAGTACTAGAGAACCAAAACACTCCAGAAAGAATATGAGGGAAGACCATAAAGTGGAAAACAGGGAGTTTTTAGAGGCAGATACAAGAGGATATAAGCAATAGCAAAATTAAAGAAACTTTGTAGCAGAGAAAAAGAATAAATTGATAATAAGAGGATTCAGGGTACTAGGAAGGCATCAAAATGGCATTATCTTTGTATAAAGAGATAAGGATCTAGAGTTGATCTCAAGTTGAAGTAGGATATGTCATAAGTATCATAACAGTGACAACCATTTTAAAAGGAGAATCATTAGGAGTTGTTTTAATCAGAAGACTTATATTTGGAACAGAAGAGAAAAATAAGTGTCAAATATGACACAGAATATTGGGATATTACAGACCAGAAAATAAAGTTCCCTGAGATGGAAATGGATAAGTTAGGAAGGAAAAGAGAGAATTTAGGAAAGAAGATGTCAACTTTTCATTATATTTGGTAAACACAACCAACAATGGAATACTTAATTTGTTAATGCCGATAACCAAATTACTAATTGCCATAACCAACTTGGGGGGAAAAAAATCTTCCATTTCGAAGTTTTTTTTCATTAAATGGAAGGTCTTGAATAAAGTAGGAGAAAAATGTGGAACAAAATTCAAAATCATAAAAAAGAACTAGCTTACCAGTAGTTTAGAGACTGGGGGAACTTCCAAGACTATGGGCCCTAATCACCTTTCAAGTCTACAACTGAACACATACCCACAACTCAACTTTTAGCCAAACAATGAACCGGACTATAAAGTGAACAATAACAGCAGAGAGATATACACTTCCCAGAAAAATCAACCATAAGAGATCAAAAGAGCAGTGTTTGCCCAGAGCCAAAGTTCAGATTTCAGGAAGGGATAAGAAACAAGGAGGAATGAAAAAATGGGAAACACAGGGAGGAAGTGGGTAAGTGCTATTGTATTGTGAAGATTGTACGCACTATCATGAAACAAAATGTGTATGAATTGTTGAATGGAAAATTAATTTATTCTGTAACTTTTGCCCAAATCACAATAGAGAATTTTTTTTCATTAAAATTTTATAAGAATTTATATAACAAATGATTTTTAGGGAGATATTTAAAACCTTTTTTTTTTAAATTTCATATTTATGCATATATATACACACACATACATATATACATAGATATGTATATATGTATGTGTGTGTGTGTGTCATTTTTCTATAGATATTGAATGATTTTAACCCTGGAGTGGCAATAGCTAAGCACTTCACTGCAAATTGAAAGGTCAGTACTTTGAACCTACTAGGCACTCTGCAGGATCAAGATCTGGTAGTGGGCTTCCGTAAAGATTGCAGCCTTGGAAACCTAACAGGACATCTCTACTTTGTCTTATAATGTCATTATGAGTTGGAATTTATTCTTCAGCAATGGGTTATTGAATGATTCATGATTTTAAAAACAAAAATGATACACGAATCTAGGAGTGTCTGAGGAAATCTTAAATTTGTGGCTAGTTTTTCTGTATCTCAGATACATCTAATAGTATCTTAGTAGTGATATGTACTATGTAACCTATAAAAATTGTCAATTAAATAAGAAATAAACAATATTTGAATACAGAAAACAGTATTTTAAATATTCCCCAAAAAGATTGGAAATTCAAACAATAAGGTTATAAGCAAAACATGTCACTTTCCAACTAGAGATAAAAACTCAAAACTCACTGCTGTCAAGTCAGATCAGACTCATAATGACCCCTCCTTGGGTTTCTGAGGTAGTATCACTACAGAAGTAGATTGCCCAATCTTCCTTCCAATCAGTGGCTGGTAAGTTTGAACCACCAGCCTTCCGGTTAGCAGTCAAATACCTTAGGTACTATACTACCAGGATTTTAATTTGCTACTGCCATAAGGGGATTCAATGATAAACAATCAAATAAATAAAAACAGTTCAATTTAGACTTTTTAATAAAAATCAATGAACAATCCGAATTTAACCACTTACATGTAATCAAATATATATTGCCTAAACACAGTGTGGTGCCAAAATACTTGCAAAAGAAATAAAACTGACACCATTGAGCATGGATCCCACCAGGCCCTCAATAAAATGAAACATTTGGAGATACAGAGGCCAGCAGGCAATACATGTAGTGTTATCCTTGCATGCTATTCCCCTAGTTTTACATCCCCAATGACACTGAAGCTTCATATGTTTAAAATGACACTTAGGGAACAATTTTCTTAGACAAAATGGTTATAATTTGGATAATCTTTAGGTGGCAGGCACCTGCACCCTCATTTGCATTTACACAATTCCTTTTTAATCCGGTAATTATGTAAATAGCAGACAAGATTTTTGACATCTCAATTTCTTATTCTCTTTTGGAAACTGACTAGACGTTACATTTCAGGCAATTTGCTATTTTAATACACACAAAAGATGAATCTATTTAAGTAAGGAATTGATTGCATAACTTCATATCTGTCCTTCAAAATGCATCATTTGTTTTATTGTTTAAATCAAAAGATTTCTAGAACCTGAGGTTTCCATTCAAAACTCAATCACTGGCTTGAGTCTTGAACATTCGTCATTCTTGTCCTTTCCACTCCCTTACGTGCTCCCTCCTCACACACACACACCATGGTCTTTACTTGCCTTAAGGCATTATCTGAAAAACTGAAGAACTTTATAGTTTATCTAGGAACCAAGGCCACAATATAAATATTTTATATTAACTCATCCTATTAATGCTTTTTGTATCCTTATAATTATGCAACTGAGGATGCAGCATTTACCATTTCAAAAGGAATGTGAAACGCTGAAAAATATCTCTTTCTTCCCCATGGGTATTCACTACAAATTAAATTGTTCCTGTCATTGTCTTTTACTGTGATTTTACAAGTTAATCTCTCTGAATCTGTATTTGTCAAATAGAGTTGCTTTTGCTTTTGTATGTCATTGAGTCAGTTCTGATTCAGGAAGACCCTATATTACAGAGCAGAAATGCCTGTATTCCTAGGCTGCAATCTTTCTTTATGTGACCACTTAGCCAGGTCTTTTCTTACATGGAGCAGCTGATGGGTTTTAACCTCCAAGCTTTTGCTAGCAACCAAGCACTTAACCACTACAGCATCAGGATGCCTTTAAAGATAGAGGTAATATCACCAAATTAGGAGACATTAGAGGTGAAATGAGATGATAGTGATGAAAGACTGTAGAACACATCTGTTTCACACTGTTGTTGTGCTGTTAGGTGCTGTCAAGTCGGCTCTGAGTCATAGTGACCCTGTGTACCACAGAACGAAACACTGTTATACACTGTTGTTGCTATGTGCTGTTACATCAGTCCCGACTCATAGTGACCCCCCCTTGGTTTTCCAAGGCAGTATCACTGTAGTTTCCCAACTTCCTTCCAGGAAGTGGCTGGTGGGTTTGAACCGCCAGCCTTCTGGTTAGCAGTCAAGTGTCATGGGCATTATGTTACCAGAGCTCCCTGTTGTACACTGGAATTCAATAAATTGTAGTTTTCTTCCTTTCTACTGTGCTGTGTCTATTCTGGACAAATGGCATCAATCCTGCCTGACTGATGAGAAAGCTGTCATCCCGAGGTGAGTGGTGTTTTGTCCTATCACTGCCCTTGCATCCTGAACACAAGTAGCATGGAGTTCACACAGGAGACCCAAGGCCATCAGGGCATCTCTATTCTTCTTAGCCCCCGAGTACCATTAACATTAAAAAATGTTGTGAATGGTGAATGAATGGTCAGTGAAGATTTATATACAGTCAGCATCTCTTTATCCCCAAACCCTGGATTTACAAACAGGCTAAAAATGAATGTCTTTCATCAGCTTTAATTTTCTAATGCAGTGACCCATCCTAACATTGTGTAATAACAGGTCCCAGAGTGACAATTAAAATAAATCGCCCTACAGAATATGCCATTAGAAGCATTCATGCCTCATCAGTAACTGAATTGTCTTATAGTATAACATATCCTGAGGAAATATTTATAACTTTAGCTTCAGCTCTCCAAAGCCCAAACTGATTAATATTCTGCACTTGTAGAATTCTCTGAAATTGAAACATGGCTCAAATATTATTTTCTCGGTGGCAGTCTAATTTCGTTTTAATGAGGAACACCAATGGCTAATCATGAACCAATAGCTATTGATCCAAAATGGAATACCTTCCCACATAACCAAAGAAAAAATGAGCCTATGTACATCCTCCTCTTTTTAAGCAAAAGTCTTGTATGACTCAACTCATTTCCATCTCCTAATAAAGGAGAAAAGCCTTTTGAAGGAACTTTTAAGAGAAAAGCTATCATTCTCTTTCCTTTTTTTTTTTTTTTTTCCTCTAAATGGCAAGGGCATTTATGGAGAGAGGTAAAGTATAGGCTAAACAACCCATCCACTTCCTTAGTCAAAAATGCCCCACTCTTTATTTCTCAAAAACAACCCAAGGAGGAACTAGGAGAACATAGTCATAAAAGAAACTTTTTTTGTTGTTGTTCCATTTATTCCACCACAGAGGTAATATTGGTCTATTCGATCACCTAGTGGTAAGATCCTCAGATCCAAAAGCCTAAGGCAGTTAAGAATAAGACCTACAAAAAAGTCAGTGGTTGATTTATGAAAGCCTTCATTTTGGCAAACAAAAACACTTTGACCCATGTTGTAAAAGGTCATGGCCATGACTGCTATAGCCAGGATGATACAGAAAATATTAAGCATTCAGTAAAATAGTTTCTGTTGAGATGGCTCCAATTCATGGTGACCCTGTCTGTATCAGAGTAGAACTTTGCTCCCTAGGGTTTTCAGTGGCTGAGTTTTCAGAAGTAAATCACCAGGCCTTTCTTTCAAGGTGCCTCTGGATGAACTCAAACAGCCAACCTTTAAGTTACTTGCTGAGTTGGTTATCCATTTGTACCACCCTGCAACTGAGACACGACAAAGAAATGCCTGGAAGCAGATGGACCTGGAATGGTGATGTGGCCTCTCCTACAAACTAAGGTATGGAAAACAGTTAGCCAAAGTTCCATTTTCCTCAATACTTGAACATAGCATTGATCATTTCTTTTAGGAATGTATTGTCTCTATCCTGTATATTCTTTGTGTTCTTTGTTTCCAATTAGGCAATAAACTGAGATGATAGCAATAAGGTAAGTTTGAAGGGATATTTTTTAAAATCTTTGTACCCTAATCAGATATTAAATGCTGACCTAGTTTTTGTATATTCCAACTTCCATAAGAATTGTAAAAGAACTGTGAAGAACTGGGGAGTCTCTAAATCCATGGAAAAAAGGAAATCAGATCAAAATATCCTTAGAGGTCCAGAGCATTTCACTCGCAATCCATCTCTTGCTCTATTATTTGGAAAGGGTCTTGTCTTTGGACACACACACTGTGGCCTTCTTTACTACTAAGGAAAGAGATAAATAGTGTACATTTGAAATCTCTAAGTTATATACCTTCCTAACATTTAATAGCTTATCCTGTTAAATAGATAAAATACCTGCTAATAATATGAAAATATAGCAGTAAGAATTAATGGGCTTACAGGTTAAGCAATGTCAGTTTTTGGAAAAAGGAGCATTAATATGGATAAATAAACTTTTGGATACATATTTTACGTTAACACTTTTCCAGCAAATGTCTTTCCTGACTCATCACTGAAAGCTTTTGAATACAAAATGTTTGACCTTTTAAAGAGGCTTTCATTTTCATGATTTGTTTTATATAGATTTTTCACACCATGTGGCCCTCTCTCCTAGGCCCACTCTCTTCTCACAGCAGAATAATCGCTGAGAGAAATGTTGCTTTAAGATAATTCAAAACCAAACCAAACTCACTGCCATCAAGTGGGATCCAACTCATAGTGAGCCTTCCTTGGGTTTCAAAGGCAGTATCACTACAAAAGTAGATTGCCCAACTTTCCTTCTGAGGAGTGGTTGGTGGGTTTGAACCGCCAGCCTTCTGGTTAGCAGTCAAAGGTCTTAGGCACTAGGCTTTCAGAAAATTCTGATCTGAGGGGAAGAGGAGAAGTAAGGAGACAATGTTCTTTTACTTTAACATTTATGTCTAAAGATCTTTTATCTTTTTTGGGAGATTAAAAAAAAAATGTTAATAATTAACAAAGTCGTTGGGTGACCAACTGGTTAAGCGTGAAACTAGCAAAGTAGCCTCAGAAGACAGGTGTGGCATTTGCTTCTGAAAAGTTGCTGCCTTAACAATCCTGTGGATCAGTCCTACTCTGCACACATGGGATCACCATGCATAGGAATCTACTGAAAACAACAACTAATGACAACATAATGAACATTTTGGTAACCTGATGTTGGAGTGCATACAAGACATTTTGGAATGTCATAATCAACTGTAGACCTTGGTTTTCTCTTCTGTAAAATAAGGAGGTTGGATTAAATGGTGTGAAAGATCCCTATTAAGTTCTAACATTGTATCATTTATTGTTTATTAATCATTGGACTAGATACTTCAAATTTATGAGAAAGAAGGGTGAAGGTTGAGAAAGAATATGATGGTGTGTACCAGTGGTATGAGGTGAGGGCAAGAGGAAACATCCCAAATACTTATTTCCAAACCTTACAGGCATGGTCCTCCCTGGAGCTCAAAGAGATTCTTAGCCATTAGAATATCAAGGGCCCATTGGTGACTACCATAACACTCGGCTAACAAGTAGTAATTATTGAGTAACTGCTATATTAGCTCTAGTGGCATAGTGCCTAAGGCACTTGACTGCTAACCAGAATGCTGATGATTCAAACCCACCAGCCACTCCTCAGGAGGAAGGAAGATTGGGCAATCTACTTCCACAGTGATACCCTCTACGAAACCCAAGGAGGGGTTGCTATTAACTCAGCAGTGAGTTTTTTTTTTTTTTTTTTCTGTGTGACAGGCCTGTAATTCTGCTTCTCACAACAATCTTACAACTTAAATATCATCCTCATCTAACAGATGAGGAAATTAAAGAAGATACATTAATTAATTTTCTCAAATTCTATCACTTGCCACTTGCAGAATTTATAGCTCAGATTTTTCTGACTATAAGATTATGTTCAAAAAAGGCATTGATTATGAGACCTCACATTAATATTAGGTCAATCCATTAACTACTTGGCAATTAGCTTTGCTGAGTTCTTTTTCAACCCAATGTGGTCTCTAGAATGCAGAAATCTTCATACAACTCAAATTCCTTTTTTTCTCAGTTCCTTATTTTATTTCTCTCTCTAATCTTATAATCATCCCTTCCTCAGATTTGAAAGGAGTGAATGAAAAAAGATACGTTCAAGTAGAAATCTTACCTGAAGGGAGAGGCTTAAACACAGCCTCTCTCTGGATGTTTTCATTTCAAAACATTTCACCTTTTTAACCAGCAAAAGGCTTTTTGCTACTTGATAGTGATTTGTCATTGGCCTGAGGCAATTATTGACAAAACCAGTGCTTCAGACATTTTGGAGATGTCTTACAGCTTTTTTTTTTTTGGTAAGAAATAAGAGTCCATGAGGAAGTCAAGATGATCAATTAAGTGATTTGCTTAAGATCGCAGAGCTAATAACACCATACCTAGGACTGGAATGCTGAGGCTTAGAGTTCTTCCTGTGCTATTTGCTGTGGTCAGACTCATAACTCCCTTCTGTTTAAGCATTTTCCTCCTTCAGTTTGTGTTTTTAGTTGTCAACAACTAAGTTGGCTCTGACTCATGATATTTTATACAGAATAGAATGAAACAGTGCCCTTTCTTTTGTCCTCTTCATGAATGTTGATACACTTGTATCTTTTGTTTCAGCTATTGTGTCAATTCAAATCAAAGGGGGTTTCCCTTATTTTCTCTGCCCTCTACTTTATCAACTATGATGATGTGTCCAAAATAAGTCTGAAGACTCTCCATCCTAGCATTTCTTCTAAGACTGATTTGTTTGTTCTTTGGAAAGTCTGAGAGAAATTCAGTATTCTTTGTCTACACCACAGCTTGTACACATAAATTCTTCCTCTATCTTCTATTATTATTATCCAGCTTTCACATGCATATGAGGTGACTGAAAAGACCATGGGTTGGGTTAGGTGTACTTTATGACACCTGAGTGTTTTAGATTGCCCTTCCTTCCTTCCGAGGAGTGTTGGACAATCTACTTCCATAGTGATACTGACTCAAAAACCCAGGGAAAGGTCGCTATGAGTCAGTTCAACTAGAGGGCACCTAACAACAAAACACTTTAAGTAAGTCAGATCATAGGTAAACGTATAGGAAGCAAAGTTTTTAATAGTTACCAGGGATGGGAAAAAGGGAGAGTTATTTCTTAGGGAGCTCTGAGTTGCTGTTTAATAGTGGAGGAATAATTCAGAAAAGGATAGCACAACATGAACCATTTCCCAAAAATTATACACATATATTTGTTGATTTGACAGATGTTTTCTGATATATATTCTTACCATAATAAAAAAGAAAAAGAAAGAAATGCATTGTTTGCATCTGATGAATGGGCAGGCATATAGCCAATGTCTCCAGAGGGGAATTTTTCATTCCTTGAGGAATATTCACACCAGATTGAAAGAATCCTCACATAAATCAGATTCCTGGAATCACATAGAGCTCATAGCATTGAAAAACACACCTGCCTCTATGAGCACACCATGTTATGTTAGGTCCTACTTTATTTAACACTGTAGGTTTCTGTGTTCTCTGCCTATAAAGAAACGTTATAACTTATGACTGTCATTTGGTGTCTTGTCATCAAAAGAGTGGCATGCCTGCTATGATATCCATGCGAAGATATTCTCTTTTTCCTGTGCAGAAGAACTGGTAATCTCTTATGACAGGTTACAGCTCCACAAAAGCTATTCAGAGTTCACTTGGGTGAATATATATAGACTCCCACTAGTTTTTTCAAGTATACTGAAAATGTTTCAGTTTTTACCAATGTTTCTCCTCTATTGTAATTTCAATATTTCATCAAAAGTCAGTTGTTGATTTCATGAAACATGAAAAGTAGCTTGGGTGCTTTGGAGAGATTCCATGATCCATTAAAATTCCATTCAGGTGACTTGAACAGCAAAGAATAAAAGAAGAGACAGAGAGAATGGAGAAACAAAGGAAGGAAGGATGAAGGGAGGTAGAGAAAAAGAAGGGAAGGAATGAAGGAAAGTTCAATGTTCAAAATTGTGGGAGCAAGATAACTGCAAAGATAAGAAAATGAAAATTAAAGCTTAATATGAGTCAGTACTTGAATTACTTTACAATCATGTATGTTCCAACTCTGCTTTAAAGAAACCAGGAACCAAAAATTTTAGATGAATTAATATACTATGATTTATGAAGTATAAGATAAAAGATGGAGGGGACTTCTGATAAGATATAGGAATAGGCAAACAAGCAACACAGACCCTCTTCAACAAAGAAAAGAAAAACCAATTGACAGAGATACAAAAGATAATCCTGCAGTCCTGAGCTTTGAAAGGAACAATACAGAAGGGGATTAGGCACCAACTAGTGGAAAAATCTGAACAAAAACAGTGAGTACAGAGATGGTCAGAGCTGTGGAATGTCAGCTACTCTGATGAGGCCACCAGCCTGAATATTTCCAAGTGGTGGTGGGACCTGAGAATTGACCTAAAGATCATCCTGGTCACCAAGGGCATCAGGTACAACTGCTCTGGTGGTCTATGACTAGAAAGGGAAACATCCAGGAAGGAGTCAACCTGAACTATGGACATTCTGCTGTCTGAAGGGCACAGCCATTTTGAATGTTTACAAGCAATGGCCATTTGGATATTTAAAATGACTGAGGGCACAGCCATTTAATGTTTACAAGTGGCACCATTTATGATTTTAAAGTGATAGCATTCTCATTCGGACCTAAGAACAGGCTCTGTTTGCCAGGGTCGGCAAGGACATACGATAGGCTAACAAAGGAAAGGAGACAGGTGGTGAGTGTGTAAGAGTTGTCAACTAGTGAATAGAGGAAGACAGAACAGTGCCCTGCCTGTATAGATAACATACAAACAAAATGAAGAAAAGAAAAATTGTGGGCAAGTCACTCCAACATATAATGGCACAATGCCTTGGAGACAACAGAGCATCACAGTCCAAAGAAGCAAGATAAAGCAGGAGAAACAAGGGACCAGGATACAAACCCAAAACACATCCCTGAGGAAGACCTCACATTGGAATTCTCTGATAAGGAATTCAAAAGAATTATAT
>NW_006921612.1:17427803-17429695 GCF_000298275.1 Orycteropus afer afer | reverse complement strand
GGAGAACTACCCTGATATGAGGAAAGATGAGAATATATCCATTCAGGAAGTCCAATGAACCCCAAACAAGATAGACCCTAAAAGAAAAACACCAAGACATATCATCATCAAACTCACCAAAACCAAAGACAAAGAAAGAATCCTGAGAGCAGCATGGGAAAAACGAAAAGTAACCTACAAGGGGCAACCAATAAGACTAAGCTTGGACTTCTCAACAGAAATCATGCAGGAAAGAAGACAGTGGGATGGTATATATAAAATACTGAAAGAGAAAAATTTCCAACCAAGAATTATGTACCCAGCAAAATTGTCCCTCAAATATGATGGTGAAATTAGAACATTTCCAGATAAGCAGAAATTGAGGGAATTTGTTAAAACCAGACAAACCTTACAAGAGATGCTAAAGGGGGCCCTTTGGAGAGAGAAGCAACAACAGCCAACAAAAACTGACCATTAACACACATGATGATGTAACCCAGAAACCAACCCAACTAAGGAAGAACCCAAAGAAAATAAGCCTACAAGATTGTAAAAAGGGAACCAGAGACACCAACCGACAAATGAGGACAACTACAAACAAAAAGAGGAAAAAAATCTGTGTCATTACGGAACTTCTAGCTGTAGGGAAGTCAAGACAACCACAAGGTAGAATGGACTGTTGTAAACTTGGAAAGAGAACTATAAACTATAAATGTAAGGGTAACCTCAAAGAAAAATGTTAAACCTTCACATCAAAATAAAAAAGAGGACCAGCATAAATATTCAGCAAATATTAAAACAATAGCAATGAAGAAAGTGATAACATGATTCATAAACAAAACACACTCAGCATAGAAAATTATATATAGAAGAAAGAAATTGATGCAATGAAGAAGCACTTGACAAAAATGACAGCAACCAATTCGTATTTGCTGACAATTACATATCTGGCAAGGGACTTATCTCTAAGATTGATGGAAAACTCCAATGTCTCAACACAGAAGGAATTAACAGTCCAATTGAAAAATAGGCAGAAGATGTGAATAGACACTTCACCAAGGAGGATATTCAGGTGGTCAGCTAATTCATGAAAAGATGCTCACCATCATTGGCCATCAGAGAGATGAAAATCAAAACAACAATGAGATATACCGTCTCACTCCAGCACTGATGACAAGGTTCAGTGAGACAGAAAATAACAAATGTTGGTAGGGATATGGAGAGATTGGGACTCTCATACACTGCTTGTGTGACTGTGAAGTGACACAACTACTGTGGAAAGTAATATGTCAATTCCTTAGAAAGTTGGAATTAGAGATACCATTTGACCCAGAAATCCCATTACTAGGTATATATCCCAGAGAGGTGAGAGCCAGGATAGGATCTGATACATGCACACTCATGTTCATCAGAGCACTATTTAAAATAGCAAAAAGATGGAAACAACCTAAGTGCCCATCAGCGGAAGAGTGTATGACCAAACTATTGTACGTACACATACTGGAATGCTATGCAGCATTAAAGAATAATGTTGTTGTTGTTGTTAGGTGCTATCGAGTCATTTCCAACACATAGTGACCTCAACCACAGCAGAATGAAAAACTGCCTGATCCTGTGCCAGCTCCACAAGCCCTTCTACACTTGAGCCCATCATCATCGCAGCCCCTGTGTCAATCCATCTCATTGAAGACCTTCCTCTCTTTCCACCTTACCAAGCATGACATCCTTTTCCAGGGAATGATCCCTTCTGACAACATGACCAAAGTAGGTGGGAAGAGGTCTGGCCATTCTTGCTTCCAAGGAGCATTTCAGTTGCACTTCCTCCAGGACAGATCTGTTAGTTCTTTTAGCAGTCCATGGTACTTTCAGCATTCTTTGCCAGCACCACAACTCAAAAGCATCAACTCTTCTTT
>NW_006921612.1:17404381-17423428 GCF_000298275.1 Orycteropus afer afer | reverse complement strand
GGGCAATCCTACTTCCGTAGTGATACTGCCTCGGAAACCCAAGGAGGGGTCGCTATGAGTCGGGGCCGACTCGACGGCACATAACAACAACAACAACAGTGATTCTGACGTAAGTAGAATATGCTCTTCTTTTGACAATCTCTGTTATTGCCTATTATTATCAAATCAGTATCTATATTAATCTGATCTTTCAACAACTTATAGAGATCCCTCCTTGGGTTTCTGAGGTGGTATCTCTGTGGAAGTAGATTACTCAACCTTTCTTCCTAGGAGTGGCTGGTGGGTTTGAACCTCCAGCTTTCTGGTTAGCAGTCAAATGCCTTAGGCACTATGCCACCAGAACTCCTTAAATTAATCTGATCTTTCAACCTCTGCCAGTGAACATTTGAGAATGACATGAACAAACTACATTGTGCAACATGTATGCAGTATGTTGTTGTTGTTGTTATATGCCATGGAGTCAGACCTGACTCATAGCGACCCCTCCTTGGATTTCCAAGGCTGTATCACTATGTAAGTAGATCGCCCAACCTTCCTTCCAAGGAGTGGCTCGTAGGTTTGAACCACCAGCCTCTGATTGGCAGTCAAGTGCCTTAGGAACTATGCTACCAGAGTTCCTGTATGTAGTATGTATGACTATAAAATGTGAAAAAATGAGTCAGAAGTGTGGTTCATCAAAACTTGAATGTGTTGTAAGTAGGAGACAATCTGTATTTTTTCTGTTGCCATGCTTAAAGATTTTAGAAATACTTCATTAGTTAGATATGCTATACTTTATTTAACAAATTCTACTGCATATTTACATTAATGATCCTATTACTTAATCTTTGAACACATTCCTGAAGATTTTTTAGGACAAATTTCTAGATTTGAAAGCACTGGATCAAATGGTACACAGAGCTTTAATCTATTTTGAATAAGAATCTGAAGCTTACTTCTGAGAGTAAAGCCAGGGCCCTAACCTTAACCAGAGTTCTGGAATCATTTGTACTCAGCTGAAGTAAGTGAATGTGCCTCAGTTTTTCAGTGTTATTATAAAAGATATACTACACATGGGTTGCTTTAACAAAAATAAACTTATTTTCTCATAGTTATAAAGTTAGAAGTCCAAATTCAGGGTACTAGATCAAAGGGAAGTCATTCTCTTTCTGAAGACTCTAGGAGAAGGTCTTTGTTTCTTTTCAACTTCTGTTCTTTGATCCGTTGTTGATCCCCATGTAGCATCAATCTTTCCCAGTCCATATTTATTTCTGTCAATAAATCTCTCCTTTTATATCTCAAACATGATTGGCTTAAGGCACACCCTACACTGGTATGGTATCATTAACATAGCAAAGAAAACTCTATTCCCAGATGGGATTATATCTGTACGTAAAGGGATTAAGATTTACAACACAATTTGGAGGGTATCCAATTCATTCTATAATAGATTCCTTTTTCCTAAATTCAGCAGACATATGAGGGGCCAGAAGGCAAGAACAATAGATAGCAGCAAATATTAGTGCCCACGTACCTAGGACACTGGCTTTAACTTTGGCTTTTTGGCTCTAGCATTAGAGTCACTTAGATACAATGCAAGAACACATGTTTGGATTCCATTCGCAGAGATTCTGCATCATTTGGTCAGGGGTGTGCCCCAGATAATAGAATTTGTTTTTAAAGTTTCCAAAGTGGTTTTAATGAGATGATTCTAAGGCTTTTGGCCTGAGTCAACTGGAAAGATGAAATTACCTGGGTTTTGAATTACCATCCTAGAGGAAACCCTGAAGAATGGGTTCTTTTTGTGTTTCAACAAAAATTTATCAAGAATAGACAGTGTTCTAGACATTATTCTAAACACTTGGTGTATGTTGAATTAAATATATATATATATATATGTTCTTATCTTACCTGAGCTTGCATTATTGCAATGTAATGTATAGAAAATATTGTCTGCCTGCACAGACAATGGATATATATTTATATATGTGTGTGTGTGTGTATATATATATATATATATATACACATATACATATACACATACATATACATATATGGTAAAATTATTGAAGGATACCATGGGCAAAATATTGAACAATGCAGGAAGCATCAAAAAAATATGGAAGGAATACACAGAGTACCAAAAGTAATTGGTGAGCATTCAGCCATTTCAGGTGGTAGCATGTGATCAGGAACCAGTGATATTGAAGGAAGGAGTCTAAGCTGCACTGAAGGAATTGGCAAATATCAAGACTCCTGGAACTGATAGAATACCCACTGAGATATTTCAGCATATGGATTCAGCACTGGAGGTGCTTACTTGTTTATGCCAGGAAATTTGGAAGACAGGTACTTAGTCAACAGATAGGAAGAGATCAATATTTGTGCCCATTCCAGACAAAGAAGTTCCAACAGAATGTGGGAATTATTGACTAATATAATTAATATCATATTCAAGTAAAACTTTTGCTGAATATAATTTCAAAATGGTTACAGCAGTATATGGACAGGGAATGACCAGAAATGAAAGCAGGATTCAGAAGAGGATGTGGAATGAGTGATATCATTGGTGATGTCAGATGGATTTTAGCTGAAAGCAAAGAATACAGGAAAGATGTATATCTATGTTTTATTGACTATGCAAAGCATTCAACTGTGTAGATTATAACAGATCATCTCAATCCTGTAACATTGAGAAAATGGGAATTATAGAACACTTAATTGTGTTCACAAGGAACCTGTATATAAAATAAGAGGTAGTCATTTGGACAGAACAAGGAAATACTGCATGGTTTAAAATCAGGAAGAGTTCAAGATTGTATCTTTCATCACACATATTCAATCTGTATAGTGAGCAAATAATTGGAGAAGCAGGATTATAAGAAGGAGAAAGCAGCATCCGGACTGGAGGAAGACTCATTAACAACCTGCAATATGCAAATGAAATAACCCTGTTTGTTGAAAGTGAAAGTGACTTCAAGCACTTACTGATGAAGATCAAAGGCTACAGTCTTCAGTATGGATTACACCTCAACATAAAGAAAATAAAAATCCTCACAGGTGGACCAATAAACAACATCATGGTAAATGGAGAAAAAAGTGACATTGTCAGAGATTTCATGTTATTTGAATCCACAATCAACACCCATGGAATCAGCAGTCAAGAAATCAGACATCATATTGCACTGGGTAAATCTGCTGAAAAAGACCTCTTTACAGTGTTGAAGAGCAAAGTTATCACTTTGAAGACTAGGGTGTGTCTAACTCAAGTGTGGCATTTTCAATTGCCTTATATGTACTTGAAAGTTGGAAAATGAATAAGGAAAACTTAAGAAAAATTGATTGCTTTGAAATGTGGTGTTGGTGAAGAATACTGGAAATACCATGAAATGACAGAAGAATAATCTGTCCTACAAGAATGGTCCTTAGAAGCAAGAATGGCAAGGCTTAGTTTCACCTACTTTGGTCATGTTGTCAGAAGGACCAGTTCCTGAAGAAGGGTATCATGCTTGGTAAAGTAGAGAGTCAGAGAAAGAGGGGAAGACCCTCAATGAGATGGACTGACACAATGATTGCAAAGATGGACTCACACATAAGACAGGGCAGTGTTTCGTTCTGTTGTACATAGGGTGACTATGGTCACCAGGAGTTGAAATTGACTGAAGGACACCTAACAATAATCACATGGAAAAGCAAAACACAACAAACAAACAAAAACAGAACAAACTGTCAGCCTTTGAGCATGAAGAAGAGGTGGGAAGAAAATCCAGTATTAGAATTAGTGATCATACCAGGCCTCACTAACCGAGACATTTGAGAAAATTCTTAAAGGCAATAATGAAAGAGAAGAGATATTCTGGTAGGGGGAACAGCTAGTGTGAATGCCTTAAGACTATTTTGACAGGTGTGTTCAAGAAATGCCAAGATGTTCAGAGGTCTTGAGCAGAATGGATTAAATCAGAGTAGTAAAAGTTGAGGTTGGAAAGGCAATGGACACCACATCATAAAAATGATATGTCCTTGAAAGGACTTTAGCATTTCCTCGGGGTAAAATGAGTAACTAATCAAGGGTTTTAGCCAAGATATCTAAAAATTATTTTATTTATGCATTTAAAGAACCACTTTGGCTTTTATGTTAAGACTAGAATATAGGTGACAGATGGAGAAGCAGGAAGCTCAGTTTACAGGCTATGGAAGTGATCTGGACCAAAGATGAATGATGGCCTAAGCCATTGTCTCAACATCAGAGACGAAGATAAATGGTAAAATTCTGGATACAATGAGAAAGTAGAGCCAGTATGTCCTGGGTGTTTAATATGGAAAGACAGAGACTAGATGACTAATTTTAGCTTTGGACCTAAGCCAACTGGAAGGATTGAATTTCCTTCGATGGAGAGAGGAAAGGCTGCAAGTGAAATAAGTTTGGTGTAGCAGGGGAAAAGCAAGAGTTCAATTTGTATCATGTTGAATTGGAGATGTCTATCAAAAAAATAAATAAACTCACTCACTGACAATGAGTCAATTCCAACCCATAGTGACCTAATGTTCCAGGGCTGTAAATTATTACAGAAATAGTTTGCCTCATCCTCTTTCCATGAAGCAGCTGGTGGGCTTGAACCACCAACTTTCTAGTTAGCAGTGCCTTAGGCACTGTACCAACAGAGACACCTATTAGACAAGGGGAAATATAAATTATGCAGTTGGAAATATATATGTAGATTCCCAGAGTGAAATCTGGCTAACGATAAATTTGAGAGACAGGAGCATATGGATAGTATTCAAAGCTATGAGAATGGATGGAAATATTAGGGCTGTGTGTGCATATAGAAAGGAGTTCTGGTGGCCCAGTGCCTAAGGCATTTGACTACTAATCAGAAGGTTGAAGGTTCAAATATACTAGCCCATCCACAGAAGGAAGATATGGCAATCTACTTCTGTAAAGATTTGCCAACTGGGAAACTAACTGAGGGTTGCTATATGGGGTGTACATACAGAGAAGAGGACCATAGACATTGATATTAAAAAAAAAAAAAAAAAAAAAGGAAGTTTTCTAACCAGCAAAGCTTATTGAGAAAACACAGTCAATATGGTAGGAGGAACAATAAAGTGTGTTTTTCTGGAAGCCAAACAAAAATAAGACAAGAGTTATAATAGTCATAAAATAGGGGAAATGATCTTAACCGGATAAATTCTCGCAAGATGATGACATAAGGTTTTGAGTTTTTTTTTTTTTTTTTTTTTTTTTTAGGAAAAAGGAAGGAAGAATGCACCAAAAAAAGAAATGAGGAAAAAAAAAGAAGTGTTTTGTCTCACCTCTAGGTCCCTTGGGAATACAAATTGTGTGAAAGAAAATAGCCATCACTGAAGAGATTTGTAGGGGAAGCAATGAGTTTTGTTGGGAGTAGTATCAAAAGTGTGTAGTAATCTACACTACCACACAAGATGGCTGTTTGACTGCATGGAGTGTAATATAAGCTCTGTAGGAGCAGGCCCAAAGTGAACGGGAGAAACTATCACAATTCTGCATTTTTTATGTACTTCCTTAAGCATTCAAGGAGCTCTGGTGGCATAATGCCTAAGACATTTGACTGCTAATTAGAAGGTTGGTGGTTCAAACCCACAAGCCACTCCTTGGAAGAAAGACTGGGCAATCTACTTCCATAGAGATACCACCTCAGAAACCAAAGAAGGGGTCACTATTAGTCAGAATTGACTCTCAATGACAGTGAGTTTTTTGTTTGGTTTGTTTTTATTTTGTTTTTGGCGGTATATTGATTAAGTGTTCAGCTGCTGACCAATAGGTTTATGTTTCAAACCACCAGCTGCTCAGTGATGGAAGTTTTCATACAGATTAACAGCTTTGGAAACTCCATAGTGCAGTTCTACTCTATCTTGTAGAGTCACTATGACTTGAAATTGGCTATATGGTAACTGATTAGTGCACAGAATTTATTTATATAAATTTTTAAATGAAACAAAATCCAGGATGAACAAAAGAGTAAATAAATATTAGAAATATTCAGTCTTTGTTAGGTACCATTAAGTTAGCTCTGACTCATAGCAACCCTATCTACTACATAATAACAAATTCACAGATGAGTGGTGGATTACAAATACAGATTAGTATAAAAGTAAGAAATCATTACATTCTAGTTTTGTTTTAGTGTAGAATAATTTCCAAGGAATAAGATAATTAAAATGATTTGAATTAGTGGGAAAGTTAACACATGAAGATATGATTTTGTATGATAGTTGTATATCTTCATCACTTTTCTCCAATCTACTAGTATGTACATTGCAAAAATGCAAATATATATGTATGTATAGTGTATGTATATATATGTGTGTGTGTGTGCATATATATATATATATATATATATATATATAATTGAATAAATGAATGAGAAGTGAAAGGTTTTAATTTAAATTCAAGGGTCCTATGTTCATTCTTTAGTGAAAATATGCTTGCAATTATCACTCTTATAAAGAAAAATGACCCATATATTTAACCAGTCTAGAGAAAGCTATCATAAAGAGCTTTGCTTAAAGACCTCATTTCAATAAAGAGTCATGAAAGCAATCTTTTGTTCTGGAATCCACCACCACTTGTTCTCACCCCAGCATGATGCCAAATCTTGGGCTCCTGGGTGTTTCAAACTGCACAAAGGAGAGATCTGGTTATGAGAAAGCCTGGATTCTGGCTTTCTCTCCACTGTTACTAACAGTTGGTTCTGGATTGTGGTAATAAGCAGGCTTTATGATTCAGCGTATGCTTTTTATGCTAAAACTCAGACAAACACATATGTCACAAGGATATTTAATCTCTCTAGATAATCAGTTACTCATGGAATACAGAGATGCAACTTCATTTTGAGTTTTTTCTTTGGTCATCCGGATATATGAACTTAAAGAAAATGGGATAACTACTTAATTAAATTTTGAATTAACTCTCTAGTTAGTTTAAAATCAAATCCCTTTTCATTCTTTTCTCTTGTAAGATTGAACAGTTATTCCTATTGCATGCATTTAAGTCACAGCATGATTTTGGTTCTCAAGATATTAGCTGTTTGCAATTCTTTTTAAGTTACCACTCTGCTAATAATTAAAGGTGTTCTCTTGGCTTGTAGCCATCGTCTCAATCTTTACTTGAAACAAGTGATGTTATCAATTTCTAGAGCTTTAACTACTATCTGTTCACAAAATGACTATCCAATCTCTCTATCCTTAACTGTTAGATTTGGTATATACCACATGAGTTGAAATTAACCTTAAATATATCAAACCTAGTATGACTAAACTTAACCCATTTTTACTCCCAAATATTTTCTTTCATTTTATTAACAAGATAAATTGATAAATTATCCGTTTTGGATAATTGAACTACTGATTGCCCATCACTCTAAAGAAATATGTAATTAACCTGAACCTCTCACCCCTATATTCCTCTCTTCCAATATTCATATGAGCAAACCCAGTGAATTTCAAAAATAATTTTCTTAAAAAAAGTTTTTGCTTTGTTACTACTCCACTACTATTTTAGTTCAGATAAAATTATTCATCAAGTGGGTTATTGTTCTTGTCTCCAGGTAATTCTTCAAAGAGCTGCCTCACTTTTTTAATTTAATCTCTTAAATATTACACATTTGCATTCTTAACTTGATAAATAAAGTCCCCATTTAAATATGTCCCCCATTTGGAGAATGAATCTAAAACTTAATTTCAAATTGTGACCTCATCTCTCTGTGTGAAGGATACCTGACACTGGATGTTGTCACGGTTGTTAGGTGCAGTCAAGTCGGCTACAACTCATCGCAAGCCCCTGTACAACAGAATGAAACACTACTTGGTCCTAAACCATCCTCACAATCCTTGCTATACCGGAGCCCATCGTTACAGTCACTGTGTCAATCCATCTTGTTGAGGGTTTTCTCTTTTTTTCGCTGGCCCTCTGATTTACCAAGCATGATATCCTTCTCTAGAGAATGGTCTCTTCTGACAAAATGACCAAAGTAGGTGAGACAAAGTCTCCTATTTAATTGATCTAGTGTAGGAGCACAGATTCTGTATATTTTTAAACATACCAGAAGATTTCAATATATAGCCAGGGATTGGGACTACTGGATTAATATGTAACAAATTCTATAAGGTGAGTCTTTGGCTCAAATCTTCAGTTATGTTCCTTTGCCCCTCATCTAATACATCCTTTTTCCACCCACACAGAATCTTTAATTTGAGGAGGAAGCAGGTTTGTGAACTGAGCCTAGATTCCGTAACAAATTGTTGCTTTGCCTAGTCTCTTAAGAAGCTTACAAACATTTTTTTTTTTTTCCTTAGCAATTAATCAAGTAAGAAATCAATCAAGCAAACAAGCAATCAAAATTAAGGATTTGTATTTTCACACATGTCTCAGTCAACTAATCTATTGTAGATTAAAGTTATATTGGCATAAAAGATTCAAAGCACTTTCTCAGTTGTCATACTTACTAGATCTGAATTTCTTATTGGTAATGTGTGTGAACAGCTGACCAATGACATCAGCATTGACTACATTGACTACAACAGTAAATGCCTTAAAATACTAACTAGATTTTCCCAGAAGAACCAGACAGTTGTGGTTTAAAACAGACTTAAAGATGTTTCATAAAAAATAAAAAAAAAGATAACTTTGTTTATAGATTAAGATCCTAAACTTGTTCAAAATGCAATAGGTTAACTACTAAGCCAAAAAATAAACCGAAATCATTGCCATTGAGTCAATTTTGACTCATAGAGACCCCACTGGGTTTCTGAGGATGTAAATCTTTACAGAAGTAGCTCGTCCCAGCTTCCTTCCACAGAGCAGCCGGTGTGTTTGAACGACTGACATTCTAGTTAGCAGCCAAATGCCTTATCCACTACTCCACCAGAGCTCCTACTTAGGGACTCTGTAATGCTTGTAGAGAGATTGTTTACTCTAGGGTATCTGACTAATCAATAACATTGTCAAAAACCACTGTTTTCCTTGTTGTCACCCATCACTGTTTGCATTTATGTATTTATTTGATGTTTATTAATTTAGCTTCTTTTCCATGCACTAGAAGTGTCCTACTTGAGGACAGGTACCAGTTCTGTTTTATTTATCTCTGTGTGCTAAATCTAGATACCTAGGAGGAGCTCATTGAAAGAGCAAAGGAGGTCCTTAGAGTATGTTTTGTGAAAGAGTGATAGGACCACAGAAGGTTGTTATCCTTCATTCACATACATAAACACAACAAAGATTCTTTTGAGGAAATAAATAAATAAATAAAAGTTCTGGGCCTTTGGTTATAAAGAATTTTATTTAAGTCTTATTTTCCTCACACTTCAACATGATAAAGAATAAATGTGGTTTTTTGGAAGACCTCAGTTTGACTCCGTGCTTCACAAAATTTTTGTTTTGGTGACAAGAGCTACAACTTCATATTGGAGCACATACAAAGTGTTTATCTACTGATTTTCTGAGTTGTAAATTTGTGCTATATTATAATTTAAAATAAAATTAGTGGTACACAAGACTACAAGTCATTTTGTCATACTGTGGGAGCTCGTGTGTTGCTGTGAGGCTGGAAGCTATGCCATAGGTATTTCCACTATCAGTAGCTCATCAATGGTGAATGATTTTCAATGGAACTTCCAAAGTAAGGCAAACTAGAAAGAAGGATGGAGCCATTCACTTCTGAAAAATAATTGTCACTAAAAACCTTATGAATAAGAGGGAAAATTTCTTGGATATACTGCTGGAAAACTTTATGAATAGCAGTGAAATATTGTCTGATGTAGTGCCTGAAAATGAGCCCTTCAGGTTGGAAGATGCTCAAAATATGATTGAGGAAGAGTTGCCTCCTCAAAGTAGAATCAACCTTAAAGACTTGCATAGAAAAAGGCTTTTTGGGCCATCATTTGGTGATGATTTGGCATGATTCGTAATGAGAAGAAGTAAAAAAAAGGTCAGGGGTTGACTGTGGAACAGATCATCAATTGTTTATGTGCAAGTTCAAGATAAAGCTGAAGAAAATTAACACAAGTCCACAAGAAGAAAAATAAGACCTTGAGTGTATTACACTTGAATTAGAGATCATCTGAAGGCTAGATTTGATGCATTGCACACCAGACTGAAGACCAAACAGTTGTGGGGTGACATTCAAAGCATCATGCATGAAGAAAGCAAAAGGCCATTAAAAAGAACAGGAAAGGAATAAAAGACCATAAGAGATGTCAGAAGAGACTCTGAAACTTGCTCTTGATCAAAGAGTACTTAAAGTGGATAGAAAAAGTGATGAAATAAAGGAACTGAATAGAAAATTTCTATGGGTGACTCAAGAAGAAAAGCAAAAGTATTATAATGAAAATTTCAAGTACCTGGAATTAAAAAAAAAAAAGAAAGAAATGACACACTAGGCATTTCTCCACCAGAAAGGACTGAAAAATAACTTGAAGTCTCAATTTACTATAATGAAGGATTCTATGGGCAAAAGGAGAGCTCTGGTGGTGTAGTTCCTAAGATATCTGACTTCTAACCAGAAGGTTGGCAGTTCCAACTCATGAGCCACTACTCAGAAAGAAGACTGGGAAATCTCCTTCCATAGAGATACTGTCTCTGAAACCCAGGAAGGGGTCACTATGAGTCAGCACTGACTCAACAGCAGTGAGTTTGGTTTGGTTTTGGGAGGGTAAATGATTGAGCTTTTCAGGAAGCAACAAAAGAGCCTGGAAGGCATACCGTGAGTCATTCTACCAAACTGAATTGATCTACAATTCAACAATTTCAGGAGGTAAAATATGATTAAGAACCAATGGTATTGAAGGAAGAAGTCAAAACTGCTCTGAAAGAATTGGCAAACAAGGTTCCAGGAATTGATGGAATACCCATTGAGAAGTTTCAACAAATGGATGCAGCATTGGAGGCACTTATTCATTTATGTCAAGAAATTTGGAAGACAATTATCTACCAATCAACTGGAAGAGATACATATGTGTGCCCATCCCAAAGGAAGGTGATCCAATAGAGTGTGGAAATTGTCAAACAATATCATTAAAATCACATGCAATAAAATTTTGCTGAATATAATTCAAAAATGACTGTAGCAGTATATTGACAGAGAATTTCCAAAAATTCAAGCTAGATTCAGAGAAGGGCATGGAATGAGGAATATAATTTCTGAACACAAACGATACCAGAAAAAAAAAAAGAAAAAAAAGGTTTACCTGTGTTTTTCTTGATTTTGCAAAGCCTTTCATCTGTTTGGATCATAACAAACTGTGGATAACATTGTGTACAGTGAGAATTCCAGAGAACTTAACTGTGCTGATGATAAAACTGAACATAGACAAAGAGGCAGTCCTTCGAACAGAACAAGGGAGGATCACATGGTTTAAAATTAGGAAATGTATGTTCCATGACTGTACCTTTCATCATACTTATTCAATCCGTATGCTGAGCAAATAATCTGAGAACCTATACAATATGAAAAACTCAGCATCTGTATTGGAGGAAGAATCATTAACAACGTGTGATATGCAGGTGACACAACCTTGCTTACTGAAAGAGAAGAAGTCTTGAAGCACTTACTGATGAAGATGAAAGACAACAGCCTCCATTATGGATTACACCTCAACATAAAGAAGACAAAAATTCTCACAACTTGACTGATAAGAAACATCACAATAAATGGACAGACATTGAAATTGTCAATAGTTTCAATTTTTATTAGGTGCACAATCAATATCCATGAAAACAACTGTCAAGCAATCAGACATCGTATTGTACTGAGCAAATCTGCTGCAAAAGACCACTTTAAAATGTTAAAGAACAAAGATGTCACTTTGAAGATTAAGATGTGCTTGACCCAAGCCATGGTGTTTTCAACAGACTCATATGCATGTGAAAGTTAGACGGGAAGACTGAAGAAGAATTGATGCACTTAAACTGTGGTGTTGGCAAAGAATATTGAAAATATCACAGAATTCTAGAACCGTAAACAAATCTATCTTGGAAGAAGTAAAGCTGAAATGCTCCTTAAACGTAGAATGGCCAGACATCATTTCATATATTTTGGTTATGTTGTCAGAAGGGTTCAGGTCCTGGAGAAGGATATTATGCTTGGTAAAGTAGAGGATCAGTAGAAAAGACAAAGACTCTTAACGAGATGAATTCTGTTGTACATAGGGTTATTATGAGTTGGAGCCAACTTGATGATACCTAAGAAAAATAGCAACAGACAACACTAAATAATGGGAGCTCTTGTTATTGCTGTTGTTGTTATGTGCCATTGAGTTGGCCCCGACTCATAGCGACTCCTTGGATTTCCAAGATGGTATCACTATGGAAGTAGATTGCCCATCCTTTCTTCCGGGAGCTCTGGTAGCATAGTGCCTAAGGCATTTGACTGCTAACCAGAAGGTTGGCGGTTCAAACACATCAGCCACTCCTCAGAAGGAAGGTTGGACAATCAACTTCTGTAAGTGATACTTCCTCAAAAACCCAAGGAGGGGTTGCTATTAGTTGGGTCTGACTCCATAGTACATAACAACAACACTAAATCATGTAATTCATCATAACTGAGAATCATTCTGGATAATGTAGCTGACCTCACCACTGATTTGTATTTATTCAAGGACTGATCTCTTTAGAAAAGAAATAATTAATTGTAAATATAAAAAGATGGAAATCTTCTTTAAATTACTCACAACACAAAACAATTCAAATTCATGATAAAGACACACATCAAAAAATTACATAGATAACTACTTTTTATTCCAAGTTCCACATTTTTTACTTTTTAGATACTACCTCAAATTGAGATGAATTTGATTTGAGTTTGGATCAACTCATAGCAGTGGGTTTTTTATAGGGTTGCTATAAGTTAGAATTAACTCAATGGCAGTATTTTGTTGTTTTTGCTTGATCTTAAATTGGTTATATTTTTTACTGACTGATGACATCTCAAATACAGAGACTTAGACAAAATGGAAACATAAGAGACTTTTATTTTTTATTCAGTTTACTAATTTAAATATTTTTCTATCTGTTGTGAAGATTTGAAGCTCTTACTGATAAAGACCAAGGACTCTAGGCTTTAGTACAAATTATACTTCAGCATTAGAGAATAACAATACTTTCAATTTGAGCAATAAGCAACAGCATGATAAATTGGGATGTTATTGAAGTTATTAAGGGTTTCATTTTACTTGGGTCCACAGACAACATTCATAGAAGTAGCAGTCAAGAAATCAAATGACAGGGGTTCTGGTAAGATGGCGGTATAGGCAGACAAACTACACAGATCCTCTTCAACAAAGAAAAGAGAAACCAATTGACACAGAAAGAGAAGATAATCCTGGAGCCCTGAGCTTTGAAAAGTAGGATACAGAAGTGGACTAAACCCCAACTAGTAGAAGAACCTGCATGAAAATACTGAATAAAGAGGCAAATGGAGCTGTGGACTGTCAATGATCCTGATGATCTGGACAGTTCAGATATTCCCAAGTGGTATTAGAAGCTAAGAATTAACCTAAATAATAGCCTGCTAGCCACAGGCTGCAAAGAGGACTAAACTGGTGGCTGATGACTTAAAACAGGGAAACAATGAAAAAGAAGACAAACTGAATTGTGGCTATTTGGCTGTCTGGAGGGTGCAGCCATTTTTAATGTTTACAAGTGGTTCAACCATTTTGGATATTTAAAGAGACAATGTTCTCTCAGATTCCAGGGACTTAAGAATAGGCTCCACTTTCAGAAGACAGCACAGACATACTGGAGGCTAAAGATTTTGAAAAGTGCGGTATTGTTTGTTACTTTTATACCCCACACTCTCTTGGTGAATGGAGGTCTGGCCATCACTCACTCCCACCCACATTATGGACTGGCAGGAATTCCATCCCAGTCTGTATGTTCTGACAAAGCCTGGGTGCCCAGCTTCACCCTCCCCATATTTGTTTTTTGTTTCTTGTTTAGTTTCGTTTGTTTGTTTTGAAATTCTTTGTTTTTTCCTTATTTTTTTACTTGCATTCTTTTTCTTCCCTTCAGTGGTTATAGTGTTCAGCTTGCTCTCTCTTCCTTTTCCTGTTTCCCATTTTTTTCTTTCTTGTGGTTTTACCAAACCTTTGTTTTTCTTTTTTGCATTTTTCCCATTTTTTTATTTCATTACCCTCTTTCTCTACCTCTTTTCTCATATATTCTCCTCCCCAGATACTGAGTTTTTTTTTTTTCTATTCATATTTCTTCTGTCTTTTAAAAGTATTTCTTTAAATATTTCATCTCACTTATTGCCTTTCCTATTTTTACTTTTTTTTCTTGATCTTTTTGGTGATTTTTCCTGTGTTTATAGGCGTGTGTTTTTTTGTTCTCTTGCTTTTACATTTTTGGTGGTTTTTTGATAGTTGTTTTTCTCTAACTGAGTGGGAGACAATAACTGTGGCCATACAACCCAACCATACCCACACCTCCTGCAGCCCTACCTACTGTGTAATGACCACAACTTTCTTCTGCACCAACTGGTCAACACTACATGACAGCCAATATGAGTCTAACTCACTCTTAACTGCTCTTCACAAACAGTTA
The DNA here is from genome assembly GCF_000298275.1 of Orycteropus afer afer. Taxonomy (NCBI): domain Eukaryota; kingdom Metazoa; phylum Chordata; class Mammalia; order Tubulidentata; family Orycteropodidae; genus Orycteropus; species Orycteropus afer. Next base: position 17,408,871 of record NW_006921612.1, on the reverse strand, counting down.
AAAGAGATCTCTGCTGACACAACTCTATCACACTCACCAGGTGACAGGTGGTGAGTGCATAAATGCTGCCAACGAGCAAATAGAGGAGCAGTGTAGCATGCTTATTCAGATATATCCAAGCAAAACAAAGAAAATGAAAATCTTGTATGAATCACTCCAACACACAATCACCAATTAAATATAAATACAACAATGACACAATGTCTCAGAGACAACAGACCATCATAGTTCACACAAAGAAGCAAGATAAAGTTGTAGAAACATGGGACCAGGATATAGAACCAGAAGATACCCCTTAGGAAAAAGCAGCACTAGAACTCCCAGATAAGGAATTCAAAAGAATTATATTTAGGTACCTTCAATGGGTTGAGAGATAGATCAAGGAAAACACACAAAACACACTAGAAAAAATTCAGAAGACAATACAAGAACAAAATGCCAAAAAAATAAAAATTAGAAAGGATACAAAACCTACAGATAAAAATCCAGAAGATTAATACAAGAGAATATAAGAACAAAATTACAAAATAAGTGAAAAATTAGAAATGATAGAAAGTATACAGATATAAATCCAGAAGATTAATACTAAATTTTCAGAAATACATAACACATTGAAGGGGCAAAGGAGCAGAATAGAATCAATGGAAGACAGAATTAATGAGATTGAAGACAAATACCTTAATTCGTTTTTGGAAAGTGATCAATCTAAAAAATAAAATGAAAACAAAATAAAGAAATCCTAAGATTCTTGTGGGATACCCTCAAAGAATAACCTACATGCAATCAGAATTTCAGAACAGGAAGAGAAAAGGAAAACCACTGAGAAAATTGTCCAAGATTTGTTGGAAGAGAACTTCCCTGATATGTTAAAAATGGGAATATATTCATTCAGGAGGTCCAAAAAACCACAAAAAGAATAGACTCCCAAAGAAAATTACCAAGATATATATAATCAAACTCACCAAAAACTAAGACAAAGAAAGAATACTGAGAACAGTACAGGAAAAATGAAAAGTTAACTACAAAATGCAATCAATAAGATTAAGCTCTGTTTTTTTCAGCAGAAACTATGCAGGCAAGAAAGCACTGGGATGGTATACATAAAACCCTGAAAGAGAAAAATTTCCAACCAAGAATTATGTACCCAAGAAAACTGACTCTCCCATATGGTAGTGAAATTAAGAGATTTCCAGATAAGCAGAAATTAAGGGAATTTTTTAAAACTAGTAACCTTACAAGAGATGCTAAAGAGAATCCTTTGGACATAGAATTAACACCAGTAAACAAATGACCATTAATACACATGATGACATAACCCAGAAACCAATCCAGTTATGGAAGTACCCAAAGTAAAATAAGCTTACAAAACTGTAACCAGGGAACCAGAGACATTAATTGGCAAATGAGAACAACTATAAACCAAAAAGAGTGAAAATAGTGTAGTTACAGAACTTCTAAATAGTGAGGAACTCAAGAGAGTTACAAGACAGAATGGATTTTTCCAAACTTAGGGAGAAAATTACAAATCAAGGGTAACCTCAAAGCAAAATGATAAACCTTCACACCACAAAAAAAAAGAGGACAAGCACAAATATTTAGCAAATACAAAAACAGCGACAAAGGAAATGGTACTATAATTCATAAAAAAAATGAGCTCAGCATAGAATATTATATGGAATAAAGAAACCAGGAACACCATGAAAAAAAACACATAACAAAATGACAGCAACCAATTCATACTTGCTGATAATAATACTGAATGTCAATGAATTAAATGAACCACTCAAGATCTGGAGAGTTGCAGGCTAGATTAAAAAATAAAATAAAATAAAATAACCCAGCAATATGCTGTCTACAAGAAACACAACTTAGACACAAAGACAAAAATAGACTAGAAATCAAAGGTTGGAGAAAGATATATCAAGCTAATGGAAACTAAACAAGAGTAGAAGTGGCAATAACCATTTCTGATCAAATTGTCTTTAAGACACCTCCATACAAGATAAGGAAAGACATTATATAATGATTAAAGGATCAATTGAACAAGAAGCTATAACCATAATAAATATCTATGGACCTAATGAAAGAGCCCCAGAATACATAAATCAGACTTTAACAGAATTGAAAAGACAAATAAAGGACTCTACAGTCATAGTAGGAGATTTTAGTACACCACCTGCAATGCAAGTAGAACAACTGGAAAGAAACTCAACAAAGACAAAGAAGAGTACAATCTACCAACTCAACCTTATGGACATCTACAGAGCACTTCACCCAACAACAGCACAATATGCATTCTTCTCCAGTGCACATGGAACATTCTTCATGATAGATCATATGTTAGGCCATAAAGCAAGCCTTAATAAATTTAATAACATTGGAATACTGCAAAGCATATTCTTCTATCACAATGCAATGAAAATAGAAATCAACAGTAAGAAGATCAAAGGAAAAAGAGAAAACACATGAAAACTGAACAACACCCTCCTTAAAAACAACTGGGTAACAGAGGAAATTAAATAATAATGATAATAATAATTTCATTGAATCAAATGAGAATGAAAGCACAACATACCAAATCTTTGGGATACAGTGAAAGCAGTGATCAGAGGCCAATTTATAGCAATAAATGCACACATCAAAGTAGAAGAAACAGCCAAAATCAATACCTTAATAAATCATCTCCAACAAATAGAAAAAGAGCAGCAACAAAATCCTACAGTTACCAGAAGAAAAGAAATAATTATGATTAGAGAAGAAATAAATGAAATAGAAAATAGATAGACAATAGAAATAAACAAGACTAAATGTTTTTTATTCTTTTTTTGAAAAGATTAATAAAATTCATGAATCACTGGCAAATTTAACAAAGGAAAAGAAGGAGATAATACATATAACATGGTTACAAAATGTGATATGACAACAGAACCAATGGAAATTAAAAGGTTAATATCAGGTTAACGTGAAGAAGTATACTCCAACAAACTTGAAAATCTAGACGAAATGGACAGATTTCTAGAAGCATACTGTTTACCTAAACTAACACAGACTGAGGTGGAAAAGTTGAACAGGAAAAGAAGAAATTGAATAGCTCATAAACAATTACCAACCAAAAATAGCCCCACCCAGATGGTTTCACTGGCAAATTCTACCAAACGTTCAGAGAAGAACTGACAACAGTCCTACTCAAACTAATCCAGAACACAGAAAAAGGTGGAATCCTCCCAAATTCATTTTATGGAGCAAGCACAACCTTGATAGCAAAACCAAGCAAAGGTATCACTAAAAAGACAAACTACAGACCGATATCCTTCAAGAATATAGATGCAAAAATCTTCAACAAAATCCTAGCCAATAGATTCCAACAACATCTCAAATAATAATAATAATACTTTATGACCAAGTTGGGTGCATACCAGGTAAGAAAGGATGGTTCAACATCAGAAAAACAATCAATGTTATCAATCACATAAATAAAACAAAGGAAAAGAACTACATAATCATATCAATTAATGCAGAAAAGGTATTTGATAAAATACAACACCCATTTCTGATAAAAACTCTCAGCAAAATAGGAATAGAAGGGACATTCCCAAGAAAGTACATAGATAACGAAACCATCAGCTAACATTACTCTCAATGGAGAGAGACAGAAACCATTCCCCTTGAGAACAGGAACCAGACAAGGATGGTTCTATCACCACTTCCATTCAACATAGCATTGGAAATCCTAGCCAGGGCAATAAGGCAAGAAAGGGAAGTCAAAGGCATCCAAATTGGTAAGGAAGAAGTCAAACTATCCTTATTTGTTGATGATATGATCCTATGCCTAGAAAACCCAAGACTCAGTCAAAAATCTACTGGAACTAATTGAGAGATTTAGCATCATGACAGGATACAAGATCAACTTCCAAAAATCAGTTGGATTCCTCTACACCAGCAAAGAGATTGCTGGAAAATAAATAAGGAAATCAATACGATTTACAATAGCTACCGATAAAATAAAATAATTGGGAATATATCTTACCAGGGACACAAAAGACCTGAACAAAGAAAACTACAAAAGACTACTTCAAGAAATCATAACAGACTACATAAACGGAAAAAACATACCTGAAAGGTTAATAAAATCAAATCTCATGTCCTCAGCTAAAAAGGAATGTACTCTCCTGACAATAGCTAATTACTCAAACCTATAATGATTAATGTCAGATTCTCATTAGGAGTTCCAGTCTGGTACTCCTGGAAATAAGCTAAACACCAAAGCCCCCAACGATTAATGTCTGTTGTTACTGTTGTTAAGTGCCGTAGAGTCGTTTCTGACTCATAGTGACCCCATGCACAGCAGAACGAAACACTGCCCGATCCCACGCCAGCCCCACAATCCCTGCTATACTTGAGCCCATCATTGCAGCAACCATATCAATCCATCTCATTGAAGACCTCCCCCTCTTTTGTTGACCCTCAACCCTACCAAGCATGACATCCTT
>NW_006921612.1:17377111-17401461 GCF_000298275.1 Orycteropus afer afer | reverse complement strand
GGCTGACTGCTCTTCTCTCTGGCTTCCTGGCTTTTAATCCCCTTTCTCCTGCTCTTCCCACTTGCTACTTCGGGCATCCCTGAGTTGTCTCTCCTCACCTGTAACCCTGGGGCTGACTCCTCTTCTGTCCGAGTTCCTGGCTTTTTATCCCGACTAATGTCTTGTTTTTATTAAAATCTATTTTTGAGCAGGAAGTATAGGTAAGAAAAAAAACAATAAGGACAATATGACCCACACAGAAAGGATGAACTGAGCTTTGAACAGGAGAGAATGACGTTTTCAACTATCAATCAAAGCAAAAATGAACTCTGAAAAAAATGAATATGTGGGCCTTGACTTTTGCACGTAGGGCTGCTCTTTTGGATACTGAGAGTCAGCCTTTATGCTTCTGTGATTTTAGTCTTTAAAAAAACTTTTCTTTCCTTTTCCTGTGGCCTAGTTCCTCCCAACATCAGTCACCTAACTTTGCAATACCATGCTTGTGGATAGGAAGGTAGAACATTGTGAAAATGTCAATTCTACCCAAAGCAGTCTATACGTTCAATGCAATCCCAATCCAGGTGCTATCTTCATTCATTAAGGACATGGAAAACCAATCACTAACTTTATTTGGAAAGGAAAGAGACCTGAGATAAACAAAATACTACTGAAGAAGAGAGAAGTAGGAGCTCTTGCATTCCCAGATCTCAAAACCTACTATAGAGCCACAATAGTCAAACTGCCTGGTATTGGTACAATGACAGACTCACAGACCAATGGAATAGAATTGAGAATCCAGAAATAGATCCAGAGACTTGTGATCAGCTGATCCTTGACAAAGAGCTGAAATCCATTAAATGGGAATAAATTGTCTGTTTAATAAATGCTGCTGGCAAAACTGGATATCCATTTGGAGAAAAATGAAACAAGATCTGAACCTCACAACATACACAAAAACTAACTCCAGATGAATCAAAGACTTAATGTGAAACCTAGAACTATACAGTTCCCGAAGGAAAAACTAGGGACAAATTTAGGTGCTTTAATACATGGCATAAGTAGACTTTCAAACATAACCAAAAATGCACAAACAGCAGAAGATAAACTAGATGCATGGGACCTTCTAAAAATTAAATTTGTGTGTTTCCAAAGACCTCTCCAAAAGAACCAAAAGAAAACCTATAGATTGGGGGGGGGGGGGAACAACATTTGGCACCCTCATATCTGACAAAAGATTTATTTCTATAATTTATAGAAAACTCCAACACTTCAAAAAGAAAAAGATGAATGATCCAATTAAGAAATGAGAAGAAGACATGAATAGACACCTCACCAAAGAGAATATTGAGGTGGCCAACAAATACAAGAAATATTCACGATCATTAGCCAGGAGAAAAATACAAATCAAAGCAACAATGAGAACTTCTTGCCCCAGCACTAAAAGAAAAGTTCAGCAAGACAGAAAATAACAAATACTGGTGAGATGTGGGGAGATTTGGACTCTCATACACTGCTGGTGGGATTGTTAAATGATCCAACCACTGTGGAAAGCAGTATGGCAATTCTTTGAAAAGCTGGAATTAAAAATACCATTTGACCCAGCCATTCTATTACTAGGTTTTTAACCTAAAGAAGTGAGAGCCTGGACACGAACAGATACATGCACACCTATGTTCATTACAGCATTATTTACAATATCAAAAAGATGGAAATACACTAGGTGTCCATCCGCAGAAGAATGGATAACAAAACCATGATATATACCCAAAATGGAGTGCTATGAGAACCTAAAGAATAGTGGAGAATCTGCAAAACACCGCATAACATGGATAAACTTAGAGGACATGATGGTGAGAGAAATAAGTCAATAACAGAAGGACAAATATTTTATTAGTCTGTTATTGTAAAAAAGGAATGGTTTATATATGGAAGGAACTTTTCTTTTTTGGTTTCCAGGGGTTGGATAAAAGTGGAGGGAACACTGCTAGTTAGGTAGAGACAAGTATTGATTTGGGTGAAGGGAAGGGCAATGTATCAAACGTCAGTGATCAACATGGTGGCATTAAGGAAGAGGAAGACATAGAGAGGTGCATGGGAATTACAGACAGTAAACATGAACCCTTTTGTACATAGAGTACTGTGTGGTCAGTGATGACAGACATTGATCTATGAGTGGATACATGGGTGGACAGGCTGAACGGCTAGGTATGTCTATGCAAGGGGAGTGTGCCCACGACCATGTATAAGGTCAGCAGACAATGTTGTATATGTGAATTTGTATGTTCTGTAATAATTTCTAGGTATATAGTAGAGCTGACAAGGGACAAGGTTATAGCCACTTCTTGGCCGCAGCCATCTACCTGAAGGGAGCAAGTAGTTGGACCTGTGGGCTTGGGACCATAGTTGCAAGGGATATCAAGTTCAATTGGCACAACACACTACACAAAAACATTGTTCCTCACCCTATATTGGTGAGTATTGACTAGGATTATAAAAGCTTGAAAGCAGCCATCTAGTTGTAACAATGTGTCTCCCCTCATCCAGAGCAAAGAAGAATGAAGAAAACCAAAAATACATGCAAAAAAATTAATCCGAGAGATTGGAACACCATGTGATCCTTGGCCTATATGACTATGAGACCAGAAGAAATAGATGGTGCCTGGCTACCGCTGTCAACCACTTGGAGAGAGATTTATGTAGGAGATCCTGGATAGAGCGGGGAAACAATGTGGAACAAAACTCAAAATCATTAAAAAAAAAAAGGGGGGACCTGGTTTGCTGGTCTGATAGAGCCTGGTGGAAACCTGAGACTATGGCACCCAGCTGCCCTTCAAGTCTGGAATTGAACCAACCCACTCCTGTGGCTTCTAGTCAAACAAAACACAAGCATGTGAGCTGAATATTTACATTAGGTAGAGACACTCCTTGGAGAGATGAGTCATGGGAGAATAGAAGGGCTGTGTTTTCACAGGGAGACAGCTCAGGGGGCAGGAGTGCATGGGAGGGAAAGACACAGGCAAGAGGTAACTATGGGGATGAAGTGTGAGGGGGCTGTTACATTGTGTTTAATTGCAGTCAATGTCATGGGACAAAGTGTATGTGAGCTACTGTATGGAAAATGAATTTGCTCTGTAAACTTTCACTCAAATCACAACAAAAAAAAAAAAAAAAAAAAGAGAGCGAAAAAGAAAATATCATATCTTAGGTTAGATACACCCAAGTCCTGCAAGAGACATCCTTGTTCATCAATACTTTTGCAGATTTGCCAATACATTATGTCATCTGATGTCTTGACTGCTGCTTCCATTGGTGTTGAATGTGGAACCAAAGGATATGAAATCTTTGGCAACTTTAATTTGTTTTCTACTTATTGTGGTGATGCTGCTCATTGGTCCAGTTGTGAAGATTTTTTTTTTTTTTCTTTCTGTTGAGGTGTAATCCATACTTCAGACTGCTATCTTTAATTTTCATCAGTTGTTGTTGTTGTTATGTGTCGTCGAGTAGGACCCGACTCATAGAGACCCCTCCTTGGGTTTCCTAGGCAGTATGACTATGGAAATAGATTGCCCAACCATCCTTCTGAGGAGTGGCTTGTGGGTTTGAACCACTAGCCTCCTGGTTAGCAGTCAAGTGCCTTAGGCACTATGCTACCAGTAGGTGCTTCAAATTGTCTTCACTTTCAGCAAGTAAGGTTATGTTTTCTGCACATTGCAGATTGTTAATGAGTCTTCCCCCCTGCCATGTTCTTCTTCATATAGTCCAACTTCTTGGATTATTTGCTTGGCATACAGATTGAATAAGTATGGTTTTATATATATATACATATACATACATATATATATATATATATATATGTATATGTATATATACATATACATGTATATACATATATATATAACCCTGATGTATTCCCTTGTTCTGTTCGAATCACAGCCTCCTGGTCTATATACAGGTTGCTCATGAGCAAAATTAAGTGCTCTGGAATTCCCATTCTTCTCTATGTTATCCATAATTTTTATGATTCACACAGTGGAAAGTTTTTTTCATAGTCAATAAAATACAAGTAAATATCTTTCTGATATTCTCTGCTTTCAGCCAAGATCCATCTAGTATCAGCAATGATATCCCTTGTTCCACATCCTCTTCTGAATCCACTTTGCATTTCTGGAAGTTCACTGTCAATGTACTACTGCAATATTTTTTGACTTATCTTCTACAAGATTTTACTTGTGTGTGACATCAGTGATGTTGTTCAATAATTTCCATATTCTGTTGGATCAACTTTCTTTTGAATGGTTACAAATATGGATCTTTTTCAGAGTTGGCCAAGTGGCTGTATTCCAAATGACTTGACATAGATGAGAAATTGCCTCCAGTGTAGCATCTATTTGTCAAAATATCTCAATGGGTATTCTATCAATTCTTGGAGCCTTATTTTTTTACCAATACCTTCAGTGCACCTTCAACGTCCTCCTTCAATACCACTAGTTCTTGATCATATGTCACCTCCTGAAATAGATGAACTTCAGCCAATTCTTTTGGGAACAGAGACTCTGCATTCCTTCCATCTTCTTTTCCTGTTCCCTGCATCATTCAATATTTTACCCATACTATCATTCAATATTGCATGTTGAGGCTTGAATTTTTACCAAAGCTCTTTCAGCTGTTCTTCCCTTTTAGTTTTCTAATTCCAGGTCTTTGCACATTTCATTACAGTATTTGAATTTGTCTTCTAGAACTGCTCTTTGAAATCTTCTGTTCAGCTTTTTTATCTTGTAATTTCTTACATTTGATTTAGTTCCTCTCCATTCCAGAGCAAATATCAGTCTCTTCTAATAATCGATTTTGGTCTTTTCTTCCTTTCCTGTCTTTCTAATGATCTTTTGCTTTCTTCTTGTGTGATTTTTTTTTTTGTGTGTGTGTGTGTGTGTGTGTAATCCCACAATTCTTCTGGTTTTCCATCTTTGGTGTTCAATGCATCAAATCTATTCTTCAAATGGTCTCTAAATTCAGGTGAGATATAATCAAGGTCATATTTTCTCTCTCATGGACTTGTTTCAATTGTCTTCAGCTTCAACTCAAACTTGACTATGAACAAGTACTCAATAAAATACAAGTAAGTATCTTTCTGGTATTCTCTGCTTTCAGCCAAGAATTGATGGTCTGCTCCACAGTCAGCTCCTGACTTTGTTTTGGCTGAAGATAATGAGTTTTTCCATCTTCTCTTTCAACAAATATAGTCAATCTGATTTCTATATATTCCATCTGGTGAGGTCCACTTATATTGCCACTATTTATGTTTTTGAAAAAAAAAGTATTTGCAATGAATAAGTTTTTGGTCTTGAAAAACTCTATCATGCAATGTCTGATGTCATTTCTATCACCAAGGCCATATTTTCCAACAATTGGTGATTCTTCTTTGCTTTCAACTTTTGCATTCCAATTGCTGGTAGTAATTAATACCATACCAGCAGGGTTATCTATGATGGACAGGTTTCAACAGGGCATCCAGACTAAGACAGACTCAGGAAAAAAGTAGGGGCCATCCACTTCTGAAAGAATTGGCCAGTGAAAACCTTATGAGTATCAGTGAAATACTTTCTTATATATTGCTGAAAAACTTTATGAATAACCCTGAAATTTTGTCTGATATAGTGCTAGAAGATAAATCCCTCAGTTTGGAATGTACTCAAAATACAACTGGGAAAGATCTACCTCTTTGAAGTAGAGTAGATCTCAATTATGTGGATGGAGTAAAGCTTTTGGGAACTATATTTGCTGATGTGACATGAGTCAAAATGGAAAGAAACAGCTGCAGATATCCACTAATAATCAGAACACAGAATGTTTGAAGTATGAATCTAGGAAAAATGGAAGTTGTCAAAGATGAAATTGAACACATAAAGATCAATATCCTAGGCATTAGAGAACTGATATGGACTGCTTTAATCAGGCAATCATATGATCTACTATTCTGGGAATGACAAATTGAAGAGCAATGACATGGCATTCATCTTCACAAACAGTGTTTCAAGATCTATCCTGAAGTACAATGCTGTCAGTGATAGGATAATATCCATACACCTACAAGGAAGACCAGTTAATACTACTATTGTTCAGATTATGCACCAGTCACTAATGCCAAAGATGATGAAATTGAATATTTTTAACAAGTTCTATAGTATGAGATTGACCAAACATGCAAACAAGATGTAATGATTACTACTGGTGATTGGAATGTGAATGTTGGAAATATACTGGCCATAGAAGGTGTGATGGTTAATTTTGTGTGTCAACTTGGCTAGGCCTGATTGAGTGGCTATACAGCTGAGTATAGTCATTCCCCATGATGAGATTAGTAATTAACTCCATGGTGGAATCTATTGGAGCATCTGGGTAGCTGCTTTGGGTATGGGGTCTGCTTCCTGTTTATAAGAAACAGCTTTGGGGATGGTCTCTAGCTTATGGCATGCTTGGACCCTGCATGTAGCTGTGTCATTGTTCAGCAGCCTGCCATGCTCTGCGAACTTACAATGGACTTGAATTAATGGCTTGCCATGTGGTTTGGTAACATCAGGACTATGCCATTTTATTTGTCGACGTTGGGCTTGTTAGCCTCAGCAGCCAGTAGCTGCCTGAGTGAAGAGATGCCTCTAGCTTCAGTGGGCCAGGAGCAAGAGGCAGAGCTGAAGCCCAAGGTTGAGGGGCTTTCACCCAGCCCCTAGAGCCTGACACTTTGAACTTGGACTTCTAGCTTCCCGAACTGTAAGAGAATAAACTCCGATTTGTTAAGGCCATCCCATTTGTGGTATATTTCCATTAGAACGGCACTAGGTAATCAGAACAGAAGGCTGGCCCCCTCTCAAAAGACTATTTGGTGACATAAATGCCCTTAGAATTTCTCTTTACATTCCAAACAGTTCTTAACTAAAGACATGTCCTTATTCATATGTATGCACACTGATGTTGGCTATTTTCAAACATCAGGGAGAGTGAAAATAAAACATTTCACTCACACCTTGAAAAACTCAGAACTCTGAAAGAATTTGTGCAATGTACCTCAACATAATATTTCCCAATGCATCTATTCTCACAGCTCTGCTAATGGAAACTATCAAAGTTGTAGCCAATTTGCATCATTTTCTTCATTCATATTGAAGGTAAACATAATTGTTCATTGATTTAATTTATTTTAGCATTTTTCAGAGTGTCTTCTCACCCTTAAGGAGATTAGGAAATATGCAGTGATCCTCTCTATTCCTACCTTTTGGATTTATCAAGGGTTTCTAAAAAAAAAGTTTTTATATCCTGAAATTATTTAACTTTCTCATATAGGAACTTTGAGTTCATTTTCTGCTTTCTCTCTCTCTCTTTCTCTTTCTCTCTTTATTGCTCTCTCTGTAGAGGAATTTCAGAGATACTTAATTAATATCTAGATTGAGGCATTCTACAAGTTGAAAAGAAAACCATCATTTAGGTTCAAACATTAATCTCCCAACCAAATTAATGGTTCATACTGTGTAAACCATTTACCTGTATTATTTATGCTCCATAGTATTTGGAAGTTAGGTTCTATGTTTACTGACTTAACTTAAAAATATTCTGAGGTTTGGAAATGTTAAGTGATTTGGAAAGTTTCTCACCCAAATGAAAACCTCACTGCCATTGAGTTGATTCTGACTCGAAGGGACACTATGAGATGGAGTAGAACTGCCCCATAGGCTGTAAATCTTTATGGAAGCAAACTTTCTCATCTTTCTCCCTTGGAGCAGCAGGTGTGTTCAAACGGCCGATCTTTTGTTTAACAACAATGCTTTAAACATTTCACCACCAGAGCTCCTCTGGAAAGGTTAGTAAGTGATATATAATTATATGAACTCAATCACAACTGTTCTTTTCTACCCTTTCTACTCAAAAAGTAGATCTAAGCTTAGTAGCATTGACATAACCTGGGCACTTGTTAGATAGAGAGAGCCCCAGGGCACACCCCAGGCCTACTGAATTAGAATCTGCATTTTATCATTATCTTCAGATTATTTCAATCTCTTTAAAGTTGGGGAAATATTATTTTACCATTACGTTGTAATGCCACCATGCAGTGATGCCTAAAATCTGACACCATACCCTCTACTGCATTAAGACAAATTGAATAAGTCAGTTAAATGGAAGATAAAATACAGATTTTCCACACTCAACTGGAGAGTTGCAATTAATATCTCTAGCACGGAGACTCTTAAATCTATATTTTAAAGAACTGATTTATAAATCAGTTAATCAGGGTACAAGGCTTTGAGATAATGAGATGCAAATCTTGGACACTGTTCAGGTCGGAGAAGCAGAAAGGAGTGAGAACTTACGTATGGGCCTCAATAAAAGGTCTGAAGCAGCTTTAAGGATAGAAAATGGAAACCCAGGACCATAGAAACATAGATTATTTATTAATGACAAAAGTTTCCTGGAATATTTTTATTATTATTATTATTTCTTTTTTTTATTGTGCTTTGAGGGCAAATTTGCAGTGCAAAATTTGTTTTACATTCAACAGTTTCATGTGCATTTGATTTCATGCCCCGATTACCATCTGCAAACATAACACACTCTTCTCCCCTCCCATCTCTGTGACCTCCCCCCATCAGGTGCCCTTCTTAAGTATGCACTCCTATCTGTCCAGCTTTCCCTCCATTTGATTGCTGTTCTGGTGTTCCATGACCAATTGCTCTGCGGGATATATCTCCCTAGAGTAGGTGGGTGCATCACCCTGGGTTGGGTGTTCTGCATGTAAGTCTTTCTCCTGTTGGGCTGAGAGCTGATCCTTGGGAGTGAGTCCAATCCCAGGTTCAAAGGGGATCCCAGACTCATAGTCTTGGGGATTATAGTGTTGTGGGTTCCGTCAAACTCCATTTGACCAGTAGTTCTGGTCATTTTTGTGTTTTTCAATTTTGTTCCACAGTTTTCCTCCCACTCCATCCAGGATCTCCAGTTTTGATCCCTTCCTAAATGATTGGCATTGGTAGCTGTGCACCATCTATTTCTTCTAGTCACAAGGTCCATCATATCCTTGGACTACTTGTTTCCAAATGCTATTGATTTTCTTCATTCTTCTTTGCTTCCAACGAGAAGAGACCAATAGCATCTTAGATGGCCCCTTGAAAGCTTTCAAGACCCCAGTTGCTATTCACCAAAGTAGGTTGTAGAACAAGATTTTTATGTACTATGTTGTGCCAATTGAGCTTGGTGTCCCCCGATACCATGGTCCTGATTTGGCAGGTCTGGTGATTCTCTCTCCCAAGGTGTTTGGTTGTCTCAGATATTATTACTCCAACACTGCTACTGTAATGAGTGTGGGTAATTTTGTATCACTAGTATCTATGCAAGATTATCTTCAGCTAAATCTACTCTTGGTCTATGTACATTCCTGTTCATGGACCCCCACCTCCTACTCTATCTGTAAATCCTGGCTTCATTTTGCAGATGAGTAAACAGAGCAGATAATAAAGTTTTCCCAAGTCACATAGCTAGATGCTATATAAGACAACCTAAAGCTCAAGGCTTCTCATCACAATCCCCACCCTGTTTTCTCCATATTAACATTCCCTCCATGTTTTAGTATGAGCAATGTTTATTAAAAAAAAAAGAAAAAAAGTAAGTAAGGAGAAGCAGAATGGGGAAAGTCTCATCAAATTTTGCTTTTCTCTGAAAGATTAAGTTTATTTTTTAATACGAAGTTAAAAACCAAATGCAAAGAAGGACTTTTCTGATCATACTATTCCATGATCCCCAAAACAAATAATTCAAAATCAACAAAATGCCCTACCATTTCATATAATTATAGAGATATATTATACATAGAAGTTACTTGGTGCCAATTAAATTATCACCAGTATTGTTCTTTGTGTTCTTCATATCAATAAAAACTAGATGGAAGAGGTTAAGGTCCTGGCTTAATATTCAGGAAGTAATAGAATATATTTACAGACTGCAGATCATGTGCCAACCACTGTGCTTTCTGGATACTCAATGAATGCAGTTTAATAAGGGACATGTAGGGGATATGTTATAAATTAGCATTAGGATATTTAAATGAAACACATTATGAGATAGTAAAAAAGTCACTGGACACAGAAGATATTGAGACTCTCACACAATGCTGATGGGACTGCAAAATGATATAACCACTGTGGAAATCAGTATGGTGATTCCTTAAAAAGTTGGAAATAGAAATACCATTTGAACCAGCAATCACATTAATAGTCATACATTCTAAAGAAGTGAGAGCCAGGACATGAATAGATATATGCACACCCAAATTCATTGAAGCACTATTCACAAATAGCAAAGAGATAGAAACAACCTAAGTGTCCATGAGTAGAAGAATGGATGCTATTGTTGTTGTCATGTGCCATCAAGTCAGACCTGACTCATAGCAACCTCTCCTTGGGTTTCTGAGGTGATATTACTACGGAAGTAGATTGCCCAACCTTCCTTTCGAGGAGTGGCTGGTGGGTTTGAAACACCAGTCTTCTGGTTATCAGTCAAGTGCCTTAGGCACTATGCTACGAGAGCTCCCAGAGGAATGGATAACCAAACTGTAATACATATACGAAATGGAATACTGTGCAACACTAAAAAATAATGTGGAATCTCCAAAATTCTGCATAATATGAATGAACTTAGAAAACATTATGCTGAGTGAAATAAGTCAATCACAGAAGGACAAATATTGTGTGAGTATACTATTTTAAAAAGTCATGGAAAAGTTTATACATGGAAGGGAACTTTCTTTGTTGGTTACCAAGAATGGGGGTGGAATTCCTAGATAGGTTGGAAATGAAAAAAAAAGAAAGAAAAAAATATATATATATACATATAACAAAAGTTATTAGTGGTTACCAATGGTAGGAGGGAGGGGGAAGCTTATTTTTGAGGGGCATTGAGTTTATGCTAATAGGTGGTGGAAAATTTTGGAAATGGATGGCAATAATGGTGGCACAACATGAGGAATGTCATCAATGTCCCTGAGCTATAAATGTGGAGTTTGTTATGTTGGTGAATGTCTTATTGTACATGTTTTCACCACAATAAAAGTAAAAGGGGGGGGGCACTGGACATAGTGTCAGGAGACCTGTTACTGAGAGTCAGCTCTCAGTGAGGCCCTGTTATCCTGGCTCTGTTACTCTTTATGGCCTGTGAGCCCCAGCTGTCTTAAAAATACAGAAAACAACATGTGCTCTTAATCCTCATTAAGAGGTCATGAAAATGAGGATAAAATATCATATTAGAAAATGTCTTACACAGTGTAGTGTCTCTGCATTTTTATTAATTGCTGTTTATTATAAATAAAGAAATGAATGAAATGAAGCTATCCTAAAATACCTTGATCTTTATTATTCAGAAATAAAGAGACTTAAAGAGAGAACGTATTAGATGCCAATGAAATTATCTTCATTATTACTTTTTTGCCCTCTTCAGAATAATCACGTTTGCACTGCAAACCTCTCTACCAGAGAAGATTGTTTAATGTTTCTACAGAAGATCTTAGTCCTTTTTGGTAAAAACACATCTCAATACATGTATATGGCCAGACCTTTTGGTAAAGATGAAAAGACCCTAATGGAGTTCTTTCATTAGAAAGAGAGAAATATGTACAATGGGGATGTTTTTCCAGGTACTCACCAATTATCCTTAAGTCACATTTTCTGTCCCCTTAACCAGAAACTCCACAGAGAAATATGTCCTTCCTAAGTGCTTCTCCAGGGGTACCTGTAGTGCAGGTATTTAACATTTGTCTGGATGTTGTACCAAAGTCTTTCTCATCTATCTCCAAACCAAAAACAAACCACATTGCCATCGAGGAGAATAATATTTTAATTGCATTAACTCTTCACTTTCAAACCACCCAGTTATTCCAGCTGTTCTTATCACCTAGAAGTTAACTCTTTGTTGAAGCTGTTACCAAATGAAAAAGATCTCACAGGTCTTGAGGCTGTTGCTGGAGCCTGTTGCTCTAGCATTATAATATCCAAAATCATCCAGATTAACTATTCATTGAGAAACATTAAGAATAAAGAGAAACAGAAGGAGGATAAAGGGTCTTTGAATAGAGCAACATGAGTTTAACTTGGAATTAGGTAAACACAAATAAGATCTGACAATGGATTTTGTAAGGCAGAGGAACAGCTGCCTGTTTCTGGCACAGAAAACCTCAGCCACAATTATGTGGTGTGATTGGCCTCTGAAGACATGGAACCAACAGCTCAGGTTTCAGCTCCCCACAGTATGTTTTTGTTTCTGACAAGAGGGACTAGTGACCAACTTGAAAGATCGGTTACAATAGAGGCTTGGGAGATTTTGTTGCTGGCAAGCTATTTCCAACTTTTATTTTTCTACTTTGACGACAGATACCTTAGGAGAGATTAAGTATAGAATGACTTCTAAGGTTTCTGGGACCTTAAAGCAAGCCTTTCTTTTCATATTTTCAATGACTAAATTGAATTAATTGTAAGTGAATTACTTTTTTCATTGGATTTCAATAATTGTTTTGAAAAAATACATTGGTTTAGTAACTGCTATACTTTTTAACTCCAATCAATTTAGAATTTAGAATTTTTTTTTTTTAATTTACCAAGTTAATTACACTCTCTTAACCTTTTATAGAACTAAGCCCTTTTACATTAATTTATAAGGGCTTTCTAAAGATATTTAAAAATATATATATATATATATATGTTGTAGACCTGACTTCCCTTAATTTATTCTATATACACTTGCTTTTGGTATACTTGTTTTTATTCATTGAATATTCTTCTGTGTAGAGTACAGAATTCTGTGAAAGACATTGTATCATAACAAATTCAAGAGAAGAAAAAGAGCTTGTGATGAAAGCATTTCTATTCAAGGATGACCAAAGTATCTGTGCTTTCCACGTCACTTTAAAGATTATTTAGAATTCTGAGTTTTCACTCATTATGACCAAGAAATGTCTCCATTGTTCCCTGATGCATAAGGATACTGATGGATTGATTTTTTCTGATTAGAGGAATCAGATAAGGTCAACATCATCAAATTGCAGTTCTGGCTTGACCAAGGGCATGGCTTATCTATGTTGCTGTTGTTATTAAGTGCCGTCATGTCATTGTCGACTCATAGTGACCCTATGCAAAGCAGAATGAAACACTGCCCAGTCCTGCACCAGCTCCATGATCCCTGCTATACTTGAGCCCATTGCCACAGCCAGTGTGTCAATCCACCTTGTTGAAGGCCTTCTCCTCTTTAGTCAACTCTCCACTTTACCAAGCATGACACCCTTCCCCTGATAGTGATCCCTTCTGACAACATGATCAAAGTAGATGACACAAAGTCTGGCCATTCTCTCTTCCAAAGGGCATTCTGGCTGCACTTCCTCCAGGACAGATTTGTTTGTTCTTTTAGCAGTCCATGACACTTTCAGCATTCTTTGCCAGCACCACAACTCTAAAGCATCAACTTTTCTTCAGTCTTCCTTATTCGTTGTCCAGCTCTCACATGCATATAAGGCTATTGAAAATAACATGGCTTGTATCAGGTGTACCATAGTCCTCAAGGAGACATCTTTGCTCCTCAGCACTTAAAAGATATCCTTTGTAGCCTATTTGCCCAGGTAGCATAGTGTCTAAGGCACTTGACTGCTAACCAGAAGGCTGGCGGTTCAAACCCACCAGGCACTCCTCAGAAGGAAGATGGGGCAATCTACTTCCGTAGTGATACTGCCACAGAAACCCAAGGAGGGGTCGCTATGGGTCGGGTCTGACTCAACGGCACATAACAACAACAATGACATATGGCATCTAAAGTCCTGACTGCTGTTTCCTTTGACGTCGATTGTAGAACCAAGAAATGTGAAGTCATTGACAAGTTCAATCTTTTCTCCATTTATCGTGATTCTGCTTACAGGTCCAGTTGTGAGGATTTTTGTTTACTTTGTATTGAGATGTAATCCATATAGCAGCCCGTAGTCTTCAATCTTCATCACTAAGTGCTTCAAGTCATCCTCACTTTCAGCAAGCAAAGTTATGTCATCAGTGTATCGCAGGTTGTTAATGATTCTTCCTCCAATGCTGATGCCATGTTCTTCTTCATACAGTGCAGCTTCTTGGATTATTTGCTTGGCATACAGATTGAATAAGTATGGGGAAAGGATACTTGACAAACTTCCTTCTTGATTTTAAATCATGCATTGTCCCCTTGTTCTATTCGAACGACAGCCTCCTGGTCTACGTACAGATTTCATGTGAGTAAATTAAGTGTTCTGGAATTCTTGTTCTTCTCAATGTTACCAATAATTTGTTATGATCCATATATATTTTGCCCATAGAACCTTTCAATATTGCAACTCAAGTCTTAAAATTTTTCCTCAGTTCTTTCAGCTTGAGAAATGCCAAACATGTTCTTCTCTTTTGGTTTTCTAACTCCAGGTCTTTGCACATTTTTTTATAGAAATTATCCTTGTCTTCTCAAGCTGCTCTTTGAAATCTTCTGTTCAGCTCTCTTATCTTGTTAGTTCTTCCATTTGCTTTAGCTACTCTCTGCTCAAGGGCATGTTTCAGAGTCTCTTCTGACATCCATTTTGTTCTTTTCTTCTTTTCTCATTTTTTAATGACCTCTTGTTTTCTTCATGGATGATGTTCTTGATGTCATGCCATAATTTTTCTGGCTTTTGGTCATTGGTGTTCAATGCATCAAATCTATTCTTTAGATGGTCTCTAAATTCAGGAGGGATATATTCCAAGTCATATTTTGCCTCTTGTGGACTTGTTTCAATTGTCTTCAATTTCAACTTGCACTTGCATATGGGCAGTTGATGGTCTGTTCCACAGTCAGCTCCTGGCCTTGTTTTGGCTAAATGTATTGAACTTTTCCATCACCTCTTGCCACAGATGTAGTCAGTCTGATTCCTTTGTATCCGCTCTGGAGAGGACCATGTGTATAGCTGTTGTTTGTGTTGTTGAAAAAAGGTATTTGCAATGAATAAGTCATTGGTCTTGCAAAATTCTATCATGTGATCTCCAGCATTATTTCTGTCACCAAGGCCTAATTTTCCAACTACCAGTGATTCTTGTTTGTTTTCCACTTTTGCATTCCAGTCGCCAGTGACAGAAGCACATCTTGATTGCATGTTCATCTTATCTATAGTATAATCAAAATAATACTGAACCTTCAATCCTTGCTTTCTTTCTTTCTTTTTTTTTTTTTTTTAATTTTTCCATACATCTGACTACCTCACTGGCAGACCTTGGGAAATGCATTGAAAAGTTCCTAGACTTAACTCCTATCATTAGAGTAGAAAAGCCAAAAACCAATATTAATGGGCATAATACTCCATTTAAAAAGAAAAACTATTAATCAATATACTTTATTGAGAATTTTGAACTCTAAAATATTATAATTTCTTTAGAAAAACTTAAAAGTTAACAAGTGTTTTCTCGTCTCAGCTAACAATGTAGCCTTGGAGTTTACTTTGAAAGCTGATAAAACACCTATATCGCAAGGTCCAAACTAATTACCTTAACCTAAGTTTTCAGAAGAAATGATTGGGAAAACTAAAATTTATCCCAAGTCTAGACATGCATGACACAGGAATTTCCATGGTGTTAGGAATAGAAGCCATATTAATCTGAAAGTTTGCTATATGGAGTTGATCAAGTGTCAGAAGATAAACGTGAATCCAGATGATAATTCAATAATGTTATATGGATGACTATGTTGTAGATTCATGTTTGACATAAAATACTCTACTGGTGGTACAAATGCAGTTTCACATTAGGATTCTGGCAATCATATAAATCAGTAAACACTATTACAGATAATATTAGAATATTAGCTCTTTCCTAAGCTTAAAAGCCAAGACATAAATAAGGGAAACAAAAACCATTTTAAAGTGTAATTCATAAATATATGAAACTTTACATAAATTAATCACATAATCAATGTTAAGGCAGATAAAGATTAGTAGTCTTATTATATAAAAAGCTTATGAAACTGTATGAGTTTCAATAAATGGGCAAAAACTATAAACTATAAGCAGATGAATTGAAAAAGCAAGCACTTAATATGCATTCCACCCCACCAGGAGGAATCCTTTCACCTCCCATTAATGTGTATACATGATAAAGTAACTTTCATTTCAACATTTTTACATGCACAATTCAGTGATACTAACTAGTTTCATCTTATTGTACATCCTTTACTACTATCCATTTCCAAATTTTTCTATCATGCTTAATATAAGCTCAGTGGCCCCTTACATCTCTTTAGATAGTAATCTGACATATTAATAATTGTGTCAGCTACACAAAAATAATCATGCAGTGAATTAAAAATGTCTCATAAGAAATATATTAACTATGAACTGTGGCTGCTATGTGTGGTAACATTTATGTAATTCAAATTAATTATTATTTTTTTTAATTTTCTATAAGAACATTTATAAGAGAAATAAAAATTAGTTTTATTTAAAAAAAAAATACAGACTCCTCATCACCACCCTCTTCTTAGGCATGACATTTTAGTGTTGGTCCTAATTGTCAAATATTTTTTAGATAAGTTTGTTTCCAAGTATTATTGTTGTTGTTGTTATGTGTCATAGAGTTGGACCCGACTCCTAGTGACCTCTCCTTGGGTTTCTGAGGCTCTGGTAGCATAGTGGCTAAAGCACTTGACTGCTAACCAGAAGGCTGGCGGTTCAAACCCACCAGCCACTCCTCAGAAGGAAGGTTGGGCAATCCTACTTCTGTAGTGATACTGCCTCGGAAACCCAAGGAGGGGTCGCTATGAGTCGGGGCCGACTCGACGGCACACAACAACAACAACAACAAATCGCTACGGAAGTAGATTGCCCAACCTTCCTTCCGAGGAGTGGCTGTTTGGTTTGAACCACCAGCCTTCTGGTTATCAGTCAAGTGCCTTAGCCACTATGCTACCAGAGTTTTTTTTTTTTTTTTTTCCTATGTGAAAAGGGGTTGTAGAATTAAAATGCTATTTTGATACTGAAATGATTACTACATTGGAAAATATATGCATATTAATATAGAATAATGAATCATGAAAGAAAAAAACAGATTCTCATAATATGTCTATCAAAATATTATTTAATAAAATGAAATAAGTATATGATTTAAATTGTTGCCATGGAAGTTTAAAATGTCTAACTGAAGTTTGAGTGATTTTTAAATGATATATCCCATTTCACTCTGTGAAAGCCAGAAAAATGCATATGAATCTGAGGGATCAAATAACAGAGACCTGATTCTAAGGGAAAGTTTTACAAAGACCTTAGTGTCCTTGCCCTGTTCCCCCCAGCCTTAGAGCAGATGTGTCATCAAAACTACTCAACAAGTATGTAGCAAAAACAGTGAAGCAGTTTCTTAGTTTCCTCTGTAAGTAAGTATGATTGGAGCAACCTTACATTAAATTATCTGTGCAGTTAAGAATGTTTCAACGTCTTAAATACTTACTCCAAATTTTACACTTCCATAGAGTAATACCAAAGTCTCAACATAAATGATACCCTTACTTTGGAATCCTAGTTTCTTTGGTCTTTAGTGAATTGGAGTTACTTCATACCTCATAGATACCAGATTTTCTCTATTTCTTCAATTCTTTTATTTTACTCTTTGATTTTATTCTGGACTCTGAGTTTCTAAAACATACTTGAAATTTGGAAGAACTATTCAGTTAGGATACGTTAAGAACAAGTGACACCAAATGCAAACACTCCTGCTTCACAGAACTACCAGGTTTTTGTAGATGATTTCTTTCTTTTCCTTTACTAGTGATTGACAGTCACCAAAGTTTAAAATGCAGAACCATATGACAGCTGCAGTACAATGCTCAGTGAGAAAATAAAAGCCAGTGTTCCCAAATCAGGAGGCAGATTCCCAGGCTGCTCTCTGAGCCTGCTCACCATGTCTGTCCATTAATGGGAGGTGAAAGGACTCCTCCTGGTGAGGTGGAATGCATATTAAGTGGTGCGTTTAAATGCTAAGGCTGACCACCTGTGCAGGAGACACACAAAGATAAACTCAGCCCATCCTTTGTATATTCATAAAAACATGACAGATTGTGGACCACTGAGCCAGATGCCATAGGGTCTTTTTATTTCAACAGTAATCTTGTTTCTATTATTGCTTCATCCATTTAAAAGAGGAGCAAGGGCCACAGAGAACCTCATCTTCTCAAAACAGACTTTCTTTGGAAATGCTCCATTTACTTACTAGGAATTGACATTTTCTTATAATCAGCTTGGTTTAATTGCTTTAAATAATTTCAGGCTCCCTTTTAAGATTAATAAAAAAGTGGGATGGGCTTTTCTACTTCTAATCAAAACTCATGTATACACTGTCCCTATGGTATCTATTCCAAGTGAAATGTGCAATTTTTATGATGAAAACAAGATTGATTTGGATATTTGCATATCAGTAGTTATAGTTGACTTCATCATGTTTTTTCCCCTTCTTTTGACAATTAAGAAATCATATGAATGTTAATTTAATCTTTTCCAAGCCAGTGCTTTGACAGTCAAGTTAAGGGCACAGAGTTCTTTACAAATTAATATTTGTTCAAACAACCCAATCAACCATTCTCTTCCTATTTAATTAAATCAGTTCTCCCCAATAAATGTCCTCCAAGTTTAAAAAAAAAACTTATAGTTGAATATGGATAAGTAGTTCATTTATGAACATTCTTTCCAATTAAAACAAACAAGTAAAAAATACTGTATGTAGCCAAGAATGTTTTTTCTAAATTGCAAGAATAAACTGTCAGTTAATTATGGTGTCTTTGAAGCCTTTATAAGCTATGATATGCAAATGTAACTACTGTCATACCTCTACTTTATCTGCCTGGGCGCTTCTGGGTTTAATTTCGTGAAGATGAAAATAAAGCAGGTTAATAACAAGGCAATTTGTCTTTAATCATGTCCAATTCCAATAGTGACTGTAAAACACAGTCAAAACCAAGAAAAATTCACAAATTAACACTTGTACATAGAAAACCAAAAACAAACAAAAACTAATTAATGACAGTCATAGCGATCCCTATTGGGTTTCCGAGGCCATAAATCTTTATGGAAGTACACTGTTCCATCTTCCTTCTGTAGAACAGCTGGTGGGTTTGAACCACTGATCTTCTGGTTAGCAGACAAATGCCTTATCCACTATACCACCAGAGTTCCTTGGTAGGAAGTAATATATTTCTCGAAAAGTTATTATTGAAAATATTGTTGATTAAAATTATTTTTATTCTTTTATGTGAAAAATGAACTCTATCATCTTAGGCTGGTCATATTTAAGACATAACAATTATATTGAGTAGCAATCAGGTGAATAAGCTCCAATTAGGGAAAGAGTATAGATACTTCAACTGAGGTGGCATGAGCCTGGCATTGCTGCTTCTATCATTAGCCATTAGAAGCAGACTAGATCACGTTATCTAGAACTGACTTAAAAAAAAAATTAGAAAACATAAACGTGATTTCTTCATGTAATAGCCATCCTGCTGCTTTATTCTTTTATTGACTAAAATTGCTTACCAGTTATGTGTACAAATATAAAAGTCATTTTGGCATCTGGTAAATGTTCTGAAAATCCACACATCTATAGATATGGTGTCCACCCCCTTTATTTGTTGAAATGAAAAATTTGTTGTCAGGAAAAATATATTTCTCTACTGAGGCCCTCATTGTATTTAGTAGACTATTCCACTCTAGTAATAATGAATTAAAAAAGTGTTCTACATGGGGAAAAAAAAATAAAGGTATATATATATATATATATATATATATATATATATATATATATATATAAACGCTTGCTACCTGCAAGATAAAAATATAGCTGAACAACAATGTGCCTGACTAGACCTAATAACTTTAAATTATCAATAAAATAATTTGATGATGATTACATATAGCCTTATTTTACTGAGAAAATTTTCAAATTTTCTATTTTTAAGTATAAAAAATTGTTTAAAAGTTTGAGTTCTCTTCAAAACCATATTTGTAATGTAAATTTAATGTCTTTTCTAAAGGAGCTCTGGTGGTATAGTGCCTAAGGCATCTGACTGCTAACCAGTAGGTTGGTGGTTCAAACCCACTAGCCACTCTGCAGAAAGCAGACTGGGCAGTCTACTTCCGTAGAGATTTATGACCTCAGAAACCCAAAAGGGGGTCACTATGAGTCTGAATTGACTTGATGGCAGTGAGTTTTTTTTTTTTTTTAAGTTAATATTGATTGATTTGTGCCATTCAACAACATCTAAATGTATTCACCCATATGAAAAAGAGAGGCTTGCAGACATAAGATGGACAATAAAGAAATATTTAGACTTTTCAAGAGAGTATAAGATGTCTTTACACATTGAAGTTTCATAATTTGTGATGCACATGAGAATATGCCTTAGACATACTTGCTGGAGGAGACATAATCAACCCTTATCCCCCTTCCTTTGTGCTTTCAAATTCATCACAACATTGGCCCAAGGCCAAGCTTACCACAGGATACTTCCACCCAAAAACTGAATTTGGCAAGGAAAAGAAGTCTGGCTTATTACTAGGAGATGCATACCTACTTTGGTTGAAAATTTTGGCTTGAGAATTTCTTGGTGGCCTTGGCATCTTTTTCTAGGAAATTTCATAAGTCAAAAAGAATTCTTTAATATGTCAGAATCACTGAAAAGACATTTGCAAGGAATCCTGTAGAGCAATTGTCTTCTTGAGCATACTATTGCTTCTTATTACACTTCCCTTTGGGCTTCTGTGTCTTTTCCTACTGCATCTATCAGATTGAAGTAGACAAGATATTATTGTTGTTGCTGTTAGGTGGCACCATGTTGATTCTAACTCATAGCAACCCAATGTTCAACAGAACAAAACACTCCCTGATGCTGTGCCATCTTCATAATCCTTGAACCCATCATTGCAGCCACTGTGTCGATACATCTTATCAAGGGTCTTTTCCTTTTGCTTTGACCTTCTACTTTAGGAAGCATGATATCCTTCTCCAGGTACTCGTCACTTCTGACAACCTGACTAAAATACTTTAGATTAATTCTGGCCATTCTCAGGTCTAAGGAGTGCTCTAGTTATACTTCTTCCATGACAGATTTGTTCATTCTTTTGGCAGCCCATGGTATTTTCAATATTCTTCACCAAAGCTACCATTCAAATTCATTAATTCTTCAGCCTTTCTTATTCCTTGTCTACCTTTCATATGGATATGAGGCTGTTGAAAATATAATGGGTTGGGTCAGGCACACCTTAGTCTTCAAAGTGATATGCTTATTCTTTAACACTTTAAAGAGGTCTTTTGATGAGATTTGCCCAATGCAATATATCCTCTGATTTTTTGCCTAAGAGCTCTGGTAGCATAGTGCCTAAGGCATTTGACTGCTAGCCAGAAGGCTGGCGGTTCAAACCCACCAGCTACTCCTCGGAAGGAAGGTTGGGCAATCTACTTCCGCAGTGAGTCCGCCTCAGAAACCCAAGGAGGGGTCACTATGAGTCGGTCCGACTCAACGGCACATAACAACAACAAAAACATCCCTCATAGGTGGTGTGGATCCAAGTGAAAGAAAAATTTTGACAAATTCAAGTTTTTCTCCATTTATTGTAATGTTGCTTATTGATCCATTTGTGAAGATTTTTGTTTTCTTTATGTTTAGGTGTAATCAATATTGAAGGATTTAGTCTTGTTGGTCACCAGTACATGTTTCAAGTTTTTTTTTTTTTTTTTTTTACTTTGAGCAAAGAAAAGGTTGTTAATGAGTCTTCCTCCAATCCTGATGCTGTATTCTTCTTCACATAGTCCAGTTCTCAGATTATTTGCCTAACACACAATTTGAATAGTATGATGACACAATACAACCCAGACACACGTTTCCTTATTTTAAACCATGCACTATCCCCTTGTTCTGTTGGCCTTTTTGCATATGTAGATGTTGCTCATAAGCACAATTCAGTGTTCTAGAATTCACATTCTTTTTTTTTTTTTAAATTGTGGTTAAAACATAGACCAGAAGACATTTGCCAACATAACAATTTCCCCATTTACATCTCAGAGACATTGATGACATTTCTCAGGCTGTGCCACAATTAGTGATTTATTTTTTCAAAAATATTCCACCACTATTAGCATAAACTCAGTGCCCCCCCCCACAAAAAATAATCCTCACTTTTCTCCCTTCCATCTTGTCCCTCATAACCACTAGTAATCTTTATGTATGTATGTATGTATGTATGTATGTATGTATTTACTTTTCAACCTATCTAGGAATTTTCCTCCCCTCTCCTCTCATCCCTAATAACCAACCAAGAAAGTTTCCTTCCATGTATAAACCTTTCCTTGACCTTTTACAATAATGGATTAATCCAATATTTGTCCTTCTGTGATTGATATATTTCACTCAGCACAATGTTCTCCAAGTTCATCCAGGTTATGTGGTGTTTTGCAGATTCTACATTATTCTTTAGGGTTGTATAGTAATTATTGACAAGTATTAATTTATTGATGTCATTTTGTTATGCATTTTTTTGTGATATTGCTGATTTCCTTGTTCCATATAATTTTCTTTGCTGAGCTCATTTTGTTTAGGAATTTTGTTATCATGTCTTTCATTGCTATTGTTTTAGTATTTGCTAAATATTTGTGCTTGTCTTCTTTTTTATCTTGATGCAAAAGTTTATTATTTTTCTTTGACATTACCCTTTGATTTATTATTTACTTCCCAAGTTTATAATAGTCTTTTCTATCTTTCAATTATCTTCACTTCCTCATCATTTAGAAATTCTGTAACTACACTGTTTATTTCCTCTTTTTGGTTTGTAGTTGTCCTCATTTACCAATTGATGTCTCTGGTTCCCTGTTCACAGTCTTGTAAGCTTATTTTACTTTGTATAGTTCTGTGACTGGGTTAGTGCAAAAACGGCAAGGAGGCCATATGTTCCGACCTCTTCTAACCCCACAAAATGAAGACAGAGTCACCATCAATAATCCAAGGCCTTTTCTTGCAAGGCCAGACATGCTGCCTCCCTCCAGCCCTTTCACCAAACGTTCCTCCCAAAGCACCCAACACCTCTCTCCTGGGTTCGATAATTCACTGCAGTGGCCACACAGAACTCACAGATTATGAGGTTTATTAGGGAAGCACCAGGCTACAATTCGAGTTCAAGAAAAATGCTCAGTCTCTCTCCCAGACCACCATCTCTCAGCCAAGTCTCTCACAGTCTCTCCCCCAGCAGTGCATGTCCTTCGGTGTCTCACTCAGCAATGTGTGTCTCTTGCATCTCTTTCCCAGCAGAACGTGTCTCTTTTAGGAGCGTGTGTCTCTTTCAGCAGGATGTCTTCCTCAACCAGCAGTCAGAGAGAATTCTGCCTCTAGGTGGCTGCCTTTTGAGCTTGGCAGAGTGGCCAAACCAACCAATCATAACAACAGAATTCTAAGCACCTGAGAGTGAGCCACCCATAACATTGCATTGTGCCACACCCAACAGAAATAACCCAGGTAGATAACATTTACAATCAGGAGCTCCTCAGTTGCTCATTCCACCACTGAGTTTACAATGACTTATGGGTACAAAAGCCATACTAAGTAATTTACTACACTGCAATTAGTCTTGGGGTTATGATATCATGCATATTAATCATTGGTTGTTGTTGCTATTGGTTCTCTGTCCAAAGGACTCCCTTTAGTATCTTTTGTAAGGATGGTTTGCTTTTAACAAATTCCCTTAATTTCTGTTATGTTGAAATCTAATTTCACCTTAATATTTCAGAGAAAATTTTGCTGGGTATACAATTCTTGGTTGGAATTTTTTTTTTTTTTTCTTTCAGGGTTTTATATATCTCATCCCACTGTCTTCTCTTCTGTATGCTTTCTGCTCAAAAATTGGAGTTTAGTCTTATTGATTGTCCTTTGTAGGTAACTTTTCATTTTTCCCATGCTACTTTCAGTATTCTTTCTTTGTCTTTGGTTTTGGTGAGTTTGATGATGATTTGTCTTGGTGATTCTCTTTTTGGGTCTATCCTATTTGAGGTTTGTTGAATTTTTTCTCTTCTTTCTTCATATTAGGGAAATACTCTTCCAACAAATTTTGACAATTTTCTCTGTGATTTAATCTATCTCTTCCTTGTCTGGAATTCCAATTACATGTAGGATATTCTTGATTGTGTTCCACATGAATCTTAGGCTTTCTTCATTTTTTTTTTCCTTTTACTTCTTCTTCTTTTTTTTTTTTTATATTGTGATTTGGGTAGAGATTTATAGAGCAAAATCACTTTCCATACAGCAGTTTACTTATACTTTGTATCATGACATTGATCACAGTTTACCACAATGCAACA
>NW_006921612.1:17361971-17374515 GCF_000298275.1 Orycteropus afer afer | reverse complement strand
TCATTTTGTTCTTGTATTTTCTTCCAAAATTCTTCTAAGGTTTTTTCTGTGTTTTCTTTGTTGTGTCTCTCAATCCTTTCAAGATACCTAAATATAATTCTTCTGAATTCCTTATCAGAGAGTTCCAAAGCTGCTTCTTCCTCAGGGATGTGTTCTGGGTCTGTATCCTGCTCCCTTGTTTCTACCACTTTATCCTGCTTCTTTGTGTGGACTGTGATAGTCTGTTGTCTCCGAGGCATCGTGGCATTGTTGTATTTATATCTCTGTTAACTGTTTTTGAAGAGCAGTCAAGGGTGATTCTGGCTCTTGGTGTTTTTTTATCATTGGCCCATTGGTGGAGAAGCATGTAGTGGCTGTCACTCAGTAAGTGAAGTTGCAGGAGATGTGTGTGTAGTTGTGTCTTATGGGGACTAATGTTGTCTCGCCATCAATTAGACACAAATTACAATCGAATAACCTTCAAAAAACTTGTCAGTCTTGCCGGTCCTGAGTGTCCTTGGGGTTGCTGGAAAGCAGAACATGTTCTTAAGCCCCAGGAATCTGCTAGAGCGCTGTCTCTTTAAATATCCAAAATAGTCAATCTGCTTTTTAAGCCTTCAAAATGGTGGCACCTTCCAAACCAGCAAAAGTCCACAGCTCAGCTCACCTTTTTCTTCACCTTCTTCATTTGTTCCCCAGCCACCATGCACCGTTCTCCATGAAGTCCCTGGCTAGTAAGGTGATTTTTACTTTTATTCTTAAGTCCTACCACCACAGGAATCTGTGAGAGTGCTGTCTCTTTAAATATCCAAAATAGTCAAGTCCCTTTTTAAACCTACAAAATAGCGTCACCCTCCGGACCGGCAAAAGTCCACAGCTCAGCCCACCTTTCTCTTCACCTTCTCTGTTTGTTCCCTAGCCACTGTGCACAGTCTTCCATGCAGTCCCTGGCTAGCAGGGTGATTTTTAGCTTAATTCTTAAGTCCTACCACCACTCTGGAGTCTCCAAGCTGTCTGTTCCATCAGGATAGCTCAGGATCACTGCCAGACCACAGCTCTGTCTGTCTCCTTTTTTGGTATTTTCATGCAAATTCTTTTGCTAGTTGGGGTTTAGTCCACTTCTATATCCTTCCCTTCAACTCTCAGGGGTCCAGGATTATCTTCTGTGTCTGTGTTAATTGGTTTTCCTTTCCTTTTTTGAAGAAGGTCTGTGCAGTCTTTCTACCTAGTCTGCCATCTTGCCGGAACTTTTTTTTTTTTTTTTTTTTTGATGTTTTGTCTGATCAATTTCTTAACAAAACAGTATTGATGTCTTTGTCTTCAATCTCATTAATTCTGTTTTCATTGATTCAATTCTATTCTTTTGCCCATTCAATGTGTCATCTATTTGAGAAATCTTATTATTAATCTTCTGGATTTTGATTTTTTGTTTTTGTATCATTTCTAATTTGTTGTTTATTTTGTTAATTTGTTCTTGTATTGTCTTCCTAAATTGTTCTAGAGTCTTGTTTGTGTTTTCATTAATTCTGTCAGTGTTTTCCTTGATCTATCTCTCAAACTCCTCAGAAGGAAGATAGGGCAATCTACTTCCATAATGATACTGCCTCGGAAACCCAAGGAGGGGTCGCTATGTGTCAGGCTCGACTTGACGGCACATAACAACAACAACAACAACAACTCTCAATCCATTGAGAGTATCCAAATATAATTCTTTTGAAATCCTTATCAAGGATTACCTATGCTGCTCTTCCTCAGGAATGTGTTCTGGGTGTGTATCCTGGTCCCTTGTTTTTACCACTTCATCTCGCTTCTTTGTGTGGACTATGATGGTCTGTTGTCCCCGAGGTATTGTGGTATTATTTTATTTATATTTAATTTGCTGTTGTATGTTGGTGTGATTCATACAAGAATTTTTTTCCCCTTTATTTTGCTTTGATATATCTGTGTGAGCATGGTACTGTGCTCCTCTATTCATTAGTTGTTAGCATTTAGGCACTCACTCCTTATCCCCTGGTGGGTGTGACGTTGTTGTTGTTGTTGTGTGCCATCAAGTCAGACACAACTCATAGCGACTCCTCCTTGGTTTCTGAGACAGTATCACTACAGAAGTAGATTGCCCCATCTTCCTTCCAAGGAGTGGCTGGTGGGTTTAAACCGCCAGCCTTCTGGTTAGCAGTCAAGTGCTTTAGGCACTATGCTATCAGAGCTCCTAATGGGTGTGATAGAGAATGAGAATATGTGCACAGATCTTTGTTAACTCTTCATAAAGAGTAGTTGAGGATGAGTTGAGCTGATATTTGCCACTGTCTATTATTGGTCAGTTGCTGCAAAAGCAGGTAGGAGCCCTCACTCAGTGGGTGGGGCTCCAGGACTTGCAAGTATGGTTGGCTGTGTAGGAATGGTTGCTGTCTGCCACACAGATGAAAAAAATTAAAATAATAAAAAAATAAAATAAAATACAAAGTACAAAAAATTTAAACCACATTATAAAACAGGAACAATCACAAAAAAGCAATACATGTAAATAAAAATTATCAAAATATGTTTTAAAAGGATAAAAGAAAAATAATGGAAAAAGAGAAAAAACAAAAAGCCACAATATGTGGGGTGGGGGAGGAATGATAGAAAAGAGCAAGTGTTAACAGTAAAGAAAAATGGTAAAACTGCAAAAGGAAAAACAAGGGATGGGAAGAAAGAGAAGAAAGAGAAAAGGACGGAACCAGGAAACCAGGAAAAGGGAGGAGGGCAATTAAAAAAAAAAAAAAAAAAAAGGACAAAAAAAATCACAAACCAGGTACTGAAAAGAGGAGGAAAAAAAAAAAAAACTAAGAAGAATAAGGGAAGTAAGGAGGAAAATAATAATAATAATAATTTAAAAACAAACATAGAAAAATAAAACCATGAGGAGTGGGGCACAGTACCCAGACTCTCCCAGGGCACAGGCCAAGATGGAACCCCTGATGGTCATGAAAGTGGGTGGAGGCAGAAAATGGTCAGACCTCTGTTCACCAACAGGGTACAGGGCATAAGAGTAAAAAGGAGAATATCTCACCTTTCCAGCTGTCAGCCTCCAGTGTGGTTTCCCGTGCTGTCCTTGGTAGGTGGAACCCACTTCCAGGTCACTATCTAGGAAGGAATTCTACCTGCACACATTCAAAACAGCAATGACCACTGCTTTCAAACATCCAAAATGTCTGTGTCCTCCGGACTGCCTCTGGCAGTCCACAGGTCTGCCTGTCCCCTTCCTCACTGTTGTCCCTTCTGGTCATCGGGCACCAATGCAGTACCTGCCTGTGCAGTCCTTAGTGAGCAGAGCCAATTTTTAGGTTATGTGGTAGTTCCATGTGTGTGTCAACTTGGCTGGGCCTGGTTGAGTGGCTGGGCAACTGGATGTAGTGTTCTCTATGATGAGACTGGTAATCAACTCCATGGTGGAATCTACTGTGAGCAGCTGAGTAGCTGCTTTAGGAAGGTGATCTACTTCCTGTATATAAAGAGAAGTCTTGGGGAATAATCTCTAGCCTATGGCATGCTTGAACCCTGCATGTAGCCATGTCATTCAGCTGCATGTTCTGCTGACCTTAGGACTTTCAAGAGACTTGAATTAATGGCCTGCCATGTGGTTTGGTAACATTAGGACTGTGTCATTTTATTTGTCAACCTTGGTCTTGTTAGCTTCATCAGCCAGTAGCTACCTGAGTGAAGAGGTGCCTCTAGCTTCAGTTGGCTGGGAGCAAGAGGCAGAGCTGAAGCCCAAGATCGAGGAGTTTTCACCCAGCCCATAGAGCCTGGCACTTTGATCTCAGACTTTTAGCCTCCTGAACTGCAAGAGAATAAACTCTTGTTTGTTAAGGCCATCCCATTTGTGGTATATTCTTGCCAGAGCAGCATTGGGTAACCAAAACAGGTTGCTATTAGAAAATATTCAAAATGGCTGTTCCCTCAGGACAAGCAGAAATTTGCTGCTCCATCTGTCTCCTTACTCACTGTTTCATTCAGGTTCTTCTACTAGTTGGTATTAAATCCACTTATTTATCCTTCCCTTCAAAATGGCATAGTACCTAAGGCATTTAACTGCTAACCAGAAGGCTGGTGGTTCAAACCCAGTAGCCACTCCTCAGAAGGAAGATTGGGCAAACTACTTCTGCAGTGATACTGTCCTGGAAACCCAAGGATGGACCACTATGAGTTGGATCTTACTTGATGGCGGTGAGTTATTATTTTTTTTTTCCAAAGCTCAGGGTTCCAGGATTGTTTGCTGTATCAGTTTCAATTGGTTTTTCATTGCTTTGTTGTAGAGGGTCTGTTTAGCTTGTCTGCATATTCTGCCATCTTGGTGGAACTCTCCAAATTCCCATTCTTCATAATGTCCATAATTTGTTATGATCCACATAGTCCAGTGCCTTACATATAGTCATAGAACACAGGAAAACATCTTCCTGGTATTCTTTGCTTTCAGTCAAGGTCCATCTGACATCAGCAATGATCTCCCTCATTCTATATCCTCTTCTGAACCTAGCTTAAATTTCTGGCAGTTAGTTCACTGTCAATATACTGCTTTTTTAAGAAAAAAATTCCAGGTAGAATTCCTTCCTAGATAGTGACCTGGAAGTGGGTTCCACCTACCAAGGACAGCATGGGAATCCACACTGGAATTTTTAAGAATTTTTAAATTCCATTCAGTAAAATTTTCCCTTGCATGTGATATTAATAATATTGTTAGACAATTTCTGAATTCTGTCAGATCACTTTTCGTTAGAAGAAGGGACATAAGTATGGATCTCTTCCAATCAGTTGGGCAAGTAGCTGTCTTAGGAATTTCTTGGCATTAATGAATGAATGCTTCCAGCACTGCATCCATTCATTGAAACATTTCAATGTGTATTCTCTCAATTCCTGGAGCCTTAATTTTCACCAATAACTTAACTACAGTTTGGACTTCTTTTTTTCAATACTCAGTTCTTGATCATATGTTATCTCCCAAAACGTTTGAACATCAACCATGTCTTTTTGGTACAGTGACTATATATTTCTTCCATCTTCTTTTGATGCAGTTTGCATCGTTAATATTTTGCCCATAGACTCCTCCAATATTGTAATTTGAAGCTTGAATTTTTTATGGTGTGAAATTTTTCTTCAGTTCTTTCAGTTTGAGAAATCCTAGGAATGTCCTTCCCTTTTGGTTTTCTAATTCTAGTTCTTTATACATTGCTTTATAATACCTTAGTTTGTCTTGTCAAGTTGTCTCTTGAAATCTTCTGTTCATATCTTTGATGTCATCATTCCTTCCATTCACTTTACTCTTCATTTAAAAGAAAGTTTCAGAGTCTCTTCTGACATCAGTTTTGTTCTTTTCTTCTTTTCCTGTCCTTTTAGTGACTTTTTGCTTTTTTAATGTGTGAGATTCTCAATGTCATCCCACAACTCATGTGGTCTTCCATCACTGATGTTCAATTCATCAGACCTATTCTTCAGATGATTTCTAAATTCAGGTTGGATATAATCATGATTGTATTTTGGCTCTTATGGACTTGTCTTGATATTCTTCAGCTTCAACTTGAACTTACATAAGAGCAACTGATGATCTGTTCCATAGTAAGATCCTGGACTTGTTCTGACTTATCATATTGTGGTTCTCTATTCATAGATGTAGTCAATTGGATTCCTGTGTATTCCATTTGTTGAGGTCCTTTGTGTATAGTCACCATTTATGTTGGTAAAAAGTATATTTCATATTAGACTAAAAGAAATCACATCTGAAAGAATATTAGCTTCTATATCCATTAATAGGAGCTCTGGTAGCATAGTGCCTAAGGTACTTGACTGCTAACCAGGAGGCTGGCGGTTCAAACCCACCAGCCACTCCTCGGAGGGAAGGTTGGGCAATCCTACTTCCGTAGTGATAACTGCCTTGGAAACCCATGGAGGGGTCACTAGGAGTCAGGGCCAACTCGATGGCAAATAACATAATAACATATCCATTAATAATCGGTATCTCTCAGTAATCCCCTGAGGTCAAGATAGATTTAAATTCCTAACACTCTGGAAAACAATAACCTTCTACTTAGTTGGATTTGGACTATTCTAAGTGTGAATATTGTACTTAAGAATCATTATACTCTGACCCTTAAGTCCTGCTACTTTTTCTTCCTATGGAGTAGAAACCAAACCTGCTGTAGACTAAAGAGCTTGCATCTCTCAGTTCTTATAAGATTTTTTTTCTCAAGGCTGGTATTACTTATCAGAATCTATAAACATATTTTGGAGTTCTCTGATTAACATCTTTGATTATCCTCTGACACAAAAAACTTATTTACCAGAAACAAAATAAATAAATAACATTTCCCAGAAGTTATATAGATGAGTTCTGTTTCTCCTTGTTAGATTATATCTCCTATAAATTACTGCTGACCTAGAGAGAAAAGTTTTTCAGATCCCTTTTGACTCAATATCTGGGGTAGGTGATCTCCCTGCATGAGGAAGGTACCAATCTAGCATTTTGGTCTACTGGTCATGGCTTCACCTCACTGTACCTTGCTATACAGGTGTTCAAAGCATAAGAGCCATTCAATGTCATCCTAGTAAGAAATCACTCAATATTATTTGTAATATTCATCATTGAAAGATATCAAACTCCATATAATTTACTTACATATTTTACTAATCATTTATTTCATGTCTTCCCTTGCTATAATTCAGTTTCAAGTGGATAGGGACTTCTGTTTGTTTTCTTCACTGGTGTATCCCTCATTTCTAGTAAGCCTGGTACACGAGGAAAAGAAAAATTTGATACATAAAGAAATGAAGGAATTTCTGGATATTTGGTTGACTATTTTTGCTAGAAATGAAAAGCCTTTCTTCTCTTTTTAAAATAATATAGTCTGAATTCAATTCCTAATTTTAAATTCTTGGCAAGATCCTAAATTGAAGCTTTCTCTCACAATCCTTTTTTTTTTTGCTTCTGGTCTCCTCTCTACTATTTCCACTGAAAATTCATTAAGTACATGTCACCCAGACTACTCTCAAGACTGACTCATTTTTCACATTGACTTATACCCTCTCTCCCAATCTATCTACCATCAAGAATCACTAGCCTGCTCCAAGAAGTTTTTGGGTTCCCATGTCCTAAACAGAGGAGTTCACATTTGTGTGTTGTTGTTGTTGTTATGTGCTATCGAGTCGGCACGACTCATAGCGAGCCTTCCTTGGGTTTCCGAGGCAGTTATCACTACGGAAGCGGGATTGCCCAACCTGCCTTCCGAGGAGTGGCTGGTGGGTTTGAATCGCCAGCCTTCTGGTTAGCAGTCAAGTGCCTTAGGCACTATGCTACCAGAGCTTCTTCACGTTTGTGTAGGGGGAAAAATCCACTCTTTACAAAATTCTGTGATATTTTGACATATTTCATTCCACCACTCAAACCAGAAATTTTTACTAGTAGAGAGTATGTGTAAAATAAAATAATAAAAAACTCATTGCTGTCTAGTCAGTTCTGACTCATAACGACCTTCCCTTGGGTTTGTGAGGTGGTATCTCTATAGAAATAGATTGTCCAGTCTTCCTTCCAAGGAGTGGTTGGTGGGTTTGAACTGCCACCATCTGATTAGCAGTCAAATGCCTAAGGCACTACACCACCAGAGCTCCTAGTAAAATAATACAAGTCTCAAAATTAAAAAAAAAAAAAAAAAACAAGAGAGAGAGAGAATTTAAAAAAATCTGGAAATAATCCTTCCATGTTTTCCCATTAATATTTATTTGCAATTTGTAATCTGTTAGTCCCCTCTAACAAAGAAGTATAAATGTGACAAAATTTTAAAAAGAATTTAAAGAATCAAAAGTTTACCAATTCATACATTTCTTGAAATAAGAAAACAGTGCACTATTTTTGATGTTAAAGAAGGAATAACTTGCTCTTAGATAAAGACAACCTTTGTTCTCCAGATTTATGAGACAAAGAGTACACTACTTAGCATCAAGGACCACTGGTCCTGAAAAACTTGGCCAGGTCGTATCCAAATAAATTGTAATTCTCCTTTATGAGCAACTGATTTTCTTTCCTTATTCCTTCTCTTTCTCTTTCCCTTACTTCCTCCTTCAATCCCTTCTTTGCTTCTTTTCCTCTTGTTTTTCTTCCAGTATGTAGTTTTGAGCAGCAATTACATTGTTATAAACTGTATTAGGAACTGGGAATACAATTATGAAACCCACTGCCATGAAGTCAATTCTGACTCATAGCTACCCCCATTGGGTTTCCAAGGGGGTAAATCTTTACAGAAGTACATTGTCTCATCTTCTTTCTGTGGAGCAGCTGGTGGGTTTGAACTGCCAAACTTCAGTTTAGCAGTCAAATGCTTTAGGCACTGTATCACCACAGCTCCTTTACAGTGATGAAAACTCATGGAATTCCATTTTCTCAGAACTTTTCTTTTCCTTGGATCTAATTCAAATAATGATAAACCTCAGATTTCTATTTGTCCCCATGCTCTTGTGTTGTAGAAGTATTTGTCATTTTCAGAATGTTCCATAACATTTCTGATTAATTTTCCATTGCCCATAGTTTTCTTTTTTGGTGATTTTTGTTGCCTTTCTTTCCCTACCTTAAGTTCAGTTCTCAGGACAACATGTAAATAACTTCCTCCAGAAAGTCTGTGTCATGGTTATATTTGGCCACATCGTATCTTCTCCAAGGACCAACCATTTGAAACCCTTTGATTATCTCAGCTTCATAAGCTTATTTAACCAGAGTTTTATGCCTAGTGCCCACATATAATTAGTACCTATTGATTAAATAGGCAATGTTTATTTAATATGCAATGTTTATTTTGCTAGTTTGTTTTATGTGATACTATTAATTATACTCCATACTTCATTTGGGTTAGATTAATTTTTCCCTAATATATTTTCTCCATTCTAGGATATGACCCAGAACACTACCTTACATATAGTTGTCCTGTTCCCATAGCCTCTTTAAGTTTGTGAAAGTTTCTAGAATTTTATTGTTTATTGATAAATGACAGTTTTGATGAATATTGATCAAGGATTTTGTAGAATGTCTCTCAACTGGGCTTATCTGATATTTTTAACATGGTTAGACTAAGACTATTGATTTTGGGCATGAAAACCACAGAAGTGGTCCTTTCATGATATCATAATAGCAATACCTACTATTAACATTCTTTTTCATTGATGATACTAACCTTGATATTGTGAATGGTGAAATGTTTACCATGTTTCTCCAGTGTAAAGTTACCACATTTTCTCCTTTTCATAGTTTCCTTTTGGAAGCAAGTTACTAAATGAAGCCCTTGCTCAAAGGATAAGGACTTAAGTTTCACATTCTTAAGGAGGTAGTAGCTAAATAAATTGTAATTCTTCTGTGTGAGTGACTTGTTGACACTCAACCCCCTGCCCTGTTTTATTTAATCATTTATTTAAATCAGTATATATTAATGGGTATTGTTTCTTAATTAAATGTGACATTAACAATTGTCAATTATAAGATATTTGAATCATGTTGAATAGTGAAGGGACTAAGGTTAGTTCATTTCCAATTTCTAGATCATTTATTCACTCAAATACTGTGAACGTATGTGTGTGTGTCCGTATGTGTGTGTTAACCAACTGATCTGGGGAATTCTTGGAATATGAGATAGAAAGCGATTACCTTCATGGAAGAAGCAGTATAGCACTGGTTATACCCAAGTAAATAGGCAATTATTATAAATACTGTGAAAGGGAAAAAAGTTATGTCTTATCTAACAGTAGCCTATTCCCAATCTAAATCTTCAAAGAAAGCTTTACTGAGAAAGACATGTGTAAACTAAGAGCCTGAGGGACTCAGAATGCATTTCAAACATCACACCAGCTTTCCCAATTCTAATCTCCATTATTATTATTGAATCATTATTGAAATGATGTCCTTGCTCTTGTGATATCCCATGCCCTCTTCTTCAATTACTCAACACTTCTCCTCCAATCTCTACCACAATGCTATGCCCTGCCCTTCTAGTGTGCATTTTATGTCTCTCTCTTTTTTTTCCTTACTGCATAAGTACAGTTCTATACCACATAATCCCAAGGCCCAGTTAAATTTTCCTATGCCCAATTTAAACAGGAAAAAAGTTTTGGCATTGTAACAGTGAAAAGAGTATCAGGTTTCATATCAAAATGGTATGAGTTAAAATCTGGAACTTATTATTTGCAAGTAGTCTGCTCTCCAGTTTTCTCATCTTCAAAATGGGACTGATACTGTCATTCATGTTGTTATAAGAAATAAAGAAAGGTACATAACATGAATAGAGCATAATAACTACTCAAAAAAAAAAAAAAAAAAAAAAACCTTATTATTATATATTAAAGCATTACTGACTGCTAGTGGGACATTTTTTAATGACTTCCTGAAAGAAAATTTAGACCAGAAGTAGTATTTGTCATTGAAGGATATTAAATCACAAGGAAGGAGCATGATTATATTTGTAGCCAGAAATATCAGTGACCATCAGATTATGTTTGAGAGTAATCTGATGTCTATGAAAAATATCTACCTTTTCTAGGAAAAAAAATAGCTATCCTTTTAAGAAAAATGCTAGAAATCTGTAAACTAAATTCCATAATTCCAATTTAAATATAAGACTAATAAAATAGTTAAAATATAATATAAAAGTAAGGTTTTTAAAAAATTCACCAATTATTTTCATAGTATTTAAAGAATTAAGTAAGTATTTTTACTTTCCAAACTGGTAGTAAGGACAGAAATCAGGACTATGTACTTCTCCATTTTAGCATCATTTTCTGAACTTTACCTCTTCTCGCTGGTTGTGGTCAGGAAAGAAAGAGAAATGGAGACACAGATTCACTTCCCATGCTATCTCTTCTTCTGGGACTAATCTGATTTAGGGAAATTAGAAAAAAAAATTACTATGTCAGTCAATGATCGAATGGGGAGTGTTGTAATTTGTAGCTACTTAGGGTTAAAGAAAGCAAAAATCCTTACAACTGGACCAATAACCAACATCACAATAAATGGAGAAAAGATTGACTTTGTCAGGAATTTCATTTTACTTGGATCCACAATCATCATCCATGGAAGCAGCAGTCAAAAATTCTAATGATTTATTTTACTGGGAAAATCTACTACAAAAGACCACTTTACAGTGTTTAGGAGCACAGATGTCAAACATTGAAGACTAATGTGCACCTAACGCACACATGGTACTTTCAATCACCTTATATGCATGTGAAAGCTGGAAAATTAATAAGGAAGACCAAAGAAGGATTGATACTTTTGAATTGTGGTGTTTGGTGAAGAACGCTGAAAATACTATGGA
Organism: Orycteropus afer afer; assembly: GCF_000298275.1. Lineage (NCBI taxonomy): Eukaryota > Metazoa > Chordata > Mammalia > Tubulidentata > Orycteropodidae > Orycteropus > Orycteropus afer. The sequence continues at coordinate 17,363,212 of NW_006921612.1, read as the reverse complement.
CTGCCACTGGAACAAATCTGTCCAGGAAGAAGTGTACCTGGAAAACTCCTTAGAAATGAAAATGGCCAGATTTTGTCTTACCAATTTTGGTCATGTTGTCAGATGGGACCAGTCCCTGGAGAAGGATCTCCTGCTTGCTAAAGTAGAGGGGCAGTGTTTTCACTGGGAAAGACCCTCAATGAGATGGATTGGCCACAACTGTGAGCTCAAGCATAGCAGGTATTGTGAGGATGGAGGACTGGGTAGTGATTTATTCTATTGTACATAGGGTTGCTATGAGTCAGAGCCAACATGACAACAGCTAACAACAATGTTATTATTAGCTCTTGTAGAGTTCACCCTCGACTCCTGAGGAGTCCATGAGTTACAATGTAGAATTACTGAATAGGATTTTTGTACCTGTAATTTTTATGGAAGTAGATCACCAAACTTTATTTTATTTGGAGTCCCTAAACCCACTACCATCACTCAGTTCTGACTCTTAGAGACCGTCAATGGGTTTCCAAAGCAGTAAATCTTTAAGGAAGTAAATTGCTCCATCTTTGTTCCATGGAGTGGCTGGAGGGTTTGAACCATCAACCTTCTGGTTAGCAGTCAAATGTCTTAAGCAATGTGCCACCAAAACTTCTCTGTGTTATTATTTAGAAGACCCCAAATACAAGCTTATACTATATTGTTGTTGTTGTTGTTATGTGCCTTCGAGTCAGACCTGACTCATAGATGCCCCTCCTTGGGTTTCCAAGGCAGTATCACTATGGAAGTAGATTGCCCAACTTTCCTTCCGAGCAGTGGCTGATGGGTTTGAACTGTCAGCTTTCTAGTTAGCAATCAAGTCCGTTAGGCACTACGCTACCAGAGCTAAGTCATCAAATTCCTATAAAATTTTAATAATGCATGCATTACCTACTGAAAGTCAATAAACTCTTGATTTGCATTTGTCATTATTCTCTGGAAACTAAAATGCCTTTGTCTGTTACCATACCATGCTTCATATGAAATGGTGCTGAACTGGGAAGCCCATCATCCACAGATTAAGGCTCAATATCAGCAAATAAGAAAATCCCACAATATACTCTGGGCCTATAAATCCGAATATTTTGTAGTGTTATTAATAAATAAATAACAGTTCATCAAAAAGGACAGGTGTTCAGAACCCACATATTTTAACAAATAAATAGCAGTTTTAAAATAAGGCATTATGTGAGAGCCAACAGCATGTGGCTACCCTTATGTTGAAAAGG
>NW_006921612.1:17360699-17361854 GCF_000298275.1 Orycteropus afer afer | reverse complement strand
ATTGTGATTGGGTTAAAGTTTACAGAGCAAATTGGTTTTTCCATTCATTCAATAATTCCTATCCATTTTATTTTGTGACATTGATTACAATGGCATAATGTAACAGCTCTCTTCCTACTTCCTCCCTGTGATTACCAGTTCCCTAATCCTACTTTTCTATCATCTCTTCTTGCATACTTAGCTTTATCGCTGGACAAAGACTGCCCTTTTGGTCTCATGTGATTGATTGTTCTACTGAGTGAGTACCTTCCTGGTGTTGTTATTTACCTTATAGCCCTATCTATGGGCTCTTCTTTTGGCTGACAGTTGACCAAGTGCAGTCCTAGGCTTGAAGGGTGTCTAAGGGATATTGTCTAAGGGGTTCCACTCATCTCTATTTTACAAGTAATCCTAGTCTTTATATGATTTTGAGTTTTTCCCATATTTTGCTTTACTCTATCCTTGACCTCTTATTGTAAACCCTTTCAGAGTATCAGGGGTAGACAGGAACTGTTTAGTTCTTCTGTTCTCAGGGTCATAGAAGCTGGTGGTCATAAGATTCCTTAGTCCTTTAGATTAACAGTTTCTATGCCCCTTTGACTTTCTTCACTCTTCTTTTTTTCCAGATGGGGAAAAACCTATAGTTATACCTTGGTTAGGCACTCACAAGCTTTTAAGACCGCAGTCACTACTCACCAAATTTGGACGTAGGACATTGTCTTTGTGGACAATGTTATGTCAATTGACCTCAGTATCTCCCAAGACTATGGGCCTGAGCCCCCAGACCCAGTGACTAATTCTCTCAAGGTGTTTCATTATGGTTAAGACATTTTCATAACTCTACCACCATATGCTCTCCTGTCTTCATATATATATTTAGATGGCAGCACATATAAATGCATATGTAGAAATAGCCTCTGTCAAACTTATATATATTTGTAGGAGTCATCCCATTCGCCTTCCCACCCCTATTCAGCTTGAGTGTCTATGTGTTTGCTTACAGATTATTGTTATTCCTATTATTGCAGATTTATGTTCGTTGAGGAGAGCTTAGTGTTCTGAGGAGAAAATAAATATTTCTCCCTTCTTTGGTTCAGCTGAATCCTCTCACACCTTTCAGCCTTTATGATTGTTTTTACATGAGGCTAATAATGAATTACCATTAAAAGTATATAT
>NW_006921612.1:17317749-17360598 GCF_000298275.1 Orycteropus afer afer | reverse complement strand
CATGTATAACTAAAAAATATGTTTCCTTTTTTTTAAAAAAAAAAACATTTGCTTTGGGAGTGTTATGTGTTAGCTGAATGAGAGAGTAGATAAAACTAAGAAACAAGAATGGGTCAGGACCTGGAGAACAAAATCTTCCTTGAAGTTAATGAGACACACAGCAGCAAGAAGGGGGAACCAAGTGAGAAAGGAGTCAAGAAAGCTAACATCTAAATCCAGAAAGAAAATTTAGAAATAACAATAAACCTAAGAAAGCCTACAGGTAAGAATAGAAGTTATATATGCATCCAGGAGTTCAGAACCAGGAAGAGGATATTTCAAAACAACAGGTTGAAATCAAATAGATAGATCTTTTCTAGTCCCACAAAGTCAGTACTTGAAGCTTAACATCCATAACACAAAGGTGTGAAGGAAGACAAACATTAAAATAGTATTCAATTGCCACATGCATTACTTGTTGTTGTTGTTATTGGATGTCAAGTTGGACCTGACTCATAGCCACCCCTCCTTGCGTTTCTGAGGCAGTATCACTACAGAAGTAGGTTGCCCAACTTTCCTTCTGAGAAGTGGCAGGTGGGTTTGAACTGCCAGCCTTCTGATTAGCAGTCAAGTGCCTTAGGCACTACGCTACCAGAGCTCCTATACACAATCTCTATTCCTGTCACCATCTCTAAAGTACCTTTGCATTATCTTTGTTTAAGGGATGAGCAACCATGATTCAGTAAGTTTAAGTAGTTTTGCTATATCTACTAAAAGATATACTAGAGTTAAAGTATAGTTCTTTGTCCGCAAAGTCCATAATCTTTTTAGAAGCTCTTTGGAATCAAAAATAAATAAATCTACTTTGAGCAATATTGACTGAAGGAAAACAACTTTATATGTGTGTGTGTGTGTGTGTGCATGTATTATATATATTATGTATATGTATAATGAACTAAAGCTATATTTGTCCTTCTGTGACTGACTTATTTCATTCAGCCTAAGTTCATCCACGTTATGCGGTATTTTGCAGATTCTACATTATTCTTTAGTGTTGCATATTATTCTATTGTGTGCATTTATCAAACTCCCTGCCATCAAGTCCAACCTGACTCATAGAGACTCCTCCTTGGGATTCTGAGGCTGTATCACTTTGGAAGTAGATTGCCCAACCTTCCTTCTGAGGAAGGTTTGAATGTCAGCCTTCTGGTTAGCAGTCAAATGCCTTATGGACTATGCTACCAGAGCTCCTGTGTATGTACTGAAGTTTGGTTATCCATTCTTCTGTTGATGGGCACCTAGGTTGTTTTCATCCTCTGGTTATTGTGAATAGTGCTGCAATGGACATGGGTGTGCATATATTTGTTCTTGTCCTGGCTCTTACTTCTTTAGGATATATACCTGGAATTGGAATTCCTGAGTCAAATGGTATTTCTAATTCCAAATTTTTAAGGAATCCCCATACTGCTTTCCACAGTGGTTGTATCATTTGACAGTCCCACCAGCAGTGTATGAGAATCACAATCTCTCTGTATCCTTGCTACCATTTGTTATTTTCTGTCTTGTCGAATATTGCTGGGGTGAGATGGTATCACATTGTTGTTTTGATTTGCATCTCTCTAATGGCTAAGGCACTTGACTGCTAACCAGAAGGCTGGCGGTTCAAATCCACCAGCCACTCCTCGGAAGGAAGATGGGGCAATCTACTTCCGTAGTGATACTGCCTCGGAAACTGAAGGAGGGGTCGCTACGACTCGATGGCACATAACAACAACAACAAAAACAATGGCTAATGATTATGAACATTTCTTCATGTATTTTCTGGTCACCTAAATATCCTCTTTGGTGAAATGTATATTCATATTTTCTGCCTATTGTTTATTTGGATTGTTAATCTTTTTGTCCTTTAGGTGTTGGAGTTTTCCATAAATTTTAGAGATAAGTCCCTTGTCACATATTTCATTGCTGAATATTTTTTTCCCAGTATGTAGGTTCTCTTTTTACTCTTGCAGAGCAGTCTTTTGAAGCACATAATAATTTAATTTTTAAAAGGTCTCATTCATCTAGTTTATCTTCAGCTGTTTTTGCCTTTTGGGTTATGCTTGACAGCCTATTTATGCCATAAATTACAGCCCCTAGTTTTTTCTTGAGGAACTTTATAGTTTTAGGTTTCATATTTAAGTCTTTGATGCACTGGAGTTAGTTTTTGTGTATGGTGTGAGGCATGGATATTGATTCATTTTCTGGAAATGGATATCCAGTTTTCCCAGCACCATTGTTAAAGAGACCATCTCTTCCCCCTTTAAGAGATTTCAGCCCTTTGTCAAAAATCAGCTGACCATAGGTTAATGGATCTATTTCTGTGTTTTCAATGTTCCACTGGTCTATGTGTTTGTCATTGTACCAGTACCAGGCTGCTTTGACTACTGTGGCAATATGGTAGGTTTTAGATCTGAGATTGTGAGAACTCTTACTTTGTTCTTCTTCTTCAATAGTGCTTTGCTTATTTGAGGAGTATTCCTTTTCATATAAAATTAGGATTGTTTTTTCCATATCCTCAAAGAATGCTGATGGGATCTGAATTGTGATTGCATTGAATATATAGACTGCTTTGGATAGTATTGACATTTTCACAACATTCAGTCTTTCTATCCATGAGCATGGTATGTTCTTCCATTTATGTAGATCTCTTATGGTTTCTTGGAGTAGTGATTTGTAGTTTTCTGTACAGGTCGTTTGTGTCCCTAGTGATATTTATTCCCAAGTATTTTATTTTTTGAGCTTGGGGTTTTTGAGGAACAGTAAATAGTTTGGAAAGATATGAGCAGGAGAATGACAATTGACTGGTTAAGAGACATAACAGGGATTATTTCAAGTAGGGTCAAGTAAATATTCTTCTTTTTTTTTTTTTCCTGTCTGTAAGAGGAAAACATTGGAGGCATTTTAACAGAGGAAAATGATGATCTGACTTACATTTTGAAAGGTATCTGTGGATTCCAGCTTCCATGATGACCCTCAATGATCTTTGCTTTCTTGTATTCACACACTTGTGTAGTCTTTTCCAACACTGATTAGAGTTGGTCTGGTTGACAAGTAGAATAAATCAAAAGTTATGCTATCTCTCTTCTGATAGTACATTATGAAAGATTGCAGCATCTATCATGGATTGATTTTCATTCTCAGACCACTCACCTTAAGGAAAGTCAGTTGTTATTTCTCAGAACACTCAAACAGCCTAGGCATATGGTGAGGAATTGAGACTCTCAATCTAATAGCCAAATAATTGATAATTTCAACCGTCATTTCAGCCTTCAGATACCTGTAGTCCCAGCTGAAAGTTTGACTGCAGACTCATAAAATACCCTCAACCAGAACCACCCAGTTAAGCCTTTCCTGAGTTCCCAAATATTTGCCAATATGATTGTGTGAGGAAAAGGGGGAAATCCAGGATAACTCTCAGAATTTTAATTTGAGTTACTGAACAAATGGAGTTGTTCTTTTTTTTTTTTTTGAGATGGAAAAGAATAGGGGAAAACAATGTTTTGGTTATGTGATAGTTAAGGTTGAGTGTAAACTTGTCTGGTCTATGATTCTAAGTGGTTTACCACTTATGATGTAGTTAGCTCTCATGAAGAGATCTAATCACCTCCATGATGTGATCTGCTGTAAGTAGTCAATCAATTGAAAGGAAGTTTCTTTCAAGGTGTGGCCTTTTTCCAGTATATATTCCAAAATTTTGGCAAATGTCTCTGGGTTTCTGCTGTATTTGGATCCTATATCTCACTTCTCATTATCTCTGTTTCGTGGGACTTGAACCATGACCTGACTTATTGCCTACTGATCTTGGGATTGTTGCCTTTGTAGCCTATGGGTCAACAATCTACAATTTTACCTGTTGATTTTGGATTTCTCCACCTCTAAAACCAGCAGCATACTGTATTGTCTGCTGATTTTGAGTTCTTCAGCCCCTGCAGATATGTCAGTTAGGAGAAGACTCCAGCTTGTTGACTCACAGACTTGGGACTTGCCTGCCTCTCTAACTGCATGAACCATTTCCATAAGATAAATTTCTCTTTATCCTTTTCTTGTTTTGCTTTTTTGGAGAATCCAGCCTAAGACAGGGGATTGAAGGTGAGTATTTGGAAATAGCTTATAGTGTTTATTAGACAGCTAGTTGGATGTAAAGTAGGCAGCTGACTATGTAATTGTGAAGTCAGAGTAAACATCAGAATTCAAGGCTTGCATTTGTGATCCATCAATACATAGGTGGCATTTAGAGCTATGGGCTGAGTGAGCTCATTTAGAAAATGAGGATGGAGAGAGAAAATAAAAGAGCTGAGGACTAAAATTTGGGATATTTTAAAAAGATAGTTTAAAACTTAGGATACTTTAATATTTATGGTTGTATTTATGGGTTAATATTTATGAGTTAGTATTAGTCGAACAGGAGCTCTGATAGCGTAGTGCCTAAGACACTTGACTGCTAACCAGAAGGCTGGTGGTTCAAACCCACTAGCCACTCCTCGGAAGGAAGGTTGGGCAATCTACTTCCGTAGTGATACTGCCTCAGAAACCCAAGAAGCCGTTGCTATAAGTTGGGTCTGACTTGATGTCACATGACAAAAACAACAACATTAGTCTAACAAAACTGAGAAGAAGTGACTAGTGAGGAAATAGCCAAATGGAGAGAGTGGTTTCATTAATGGTAAAGGAAAAAAAAATGTTTCAAAGAGTTGACAGTGATCAGTTACTAAACGTTGCTTATTGGTCAATAATTGGATTTTGGCATGCAGAATTCACTGCAAATTTAACAGAAACAGTTTTAAGATAGAGGTGGAGAGAGAAGTCCGATTGAAATTAAAAAAAATAATAAAAAAAAAAAAAAGAGAAAGTAAAGGCAACAAATACATGAGAAAAGTTTTTGAGAATTTTGCTATGAGGTAGAGTTGAGAAATGGAGCAATAATATCTAATAAGGTTTTAGAGATCAGAGAAAGCTTTGTTAAAGTTGAAAGAAACTAAGAAACTATGGTATTATATATGGAGACATAGCAATTTTATTATGAAAATATAATTAAATGAGCAAAATTGTGGAATAGCTCAGAAGTGACGAAATCTATTATACCAATTAAGGTTTTTTACTTTAAATGCCATTGTTAGCTTCTGTCCAACTCATGATGACCCAATGCATAATGGAACAACACTCTGCCCTGTAGCAGATTAGATCATCATGCTCCATAATATTTTTCCTGACTGATTTTAAGAAGTAGATACTTAGGCCTTTCTTTCTATTCCTTCTTAGTTTAGAAGTGCTGTTGAAACCTGTTTAACATCATGGCAACATGTAAGCCTCAATTGACAGATGGTTGGTGACTGCTCATAATATTTATTTTCCAGAACTGAACCCAGGTTTCTTGTATGGAGGGCAAGAATCCAACAATAAACCACCAGAGCCCCCTAGACTCAACTTGGGAGCTAGAATGGTCCATCCATTTACTCGAAAGTGAAGCAGTGTAGAGGAAGAGGGAGTGCATGGAAGCCCTCTTCTGACGGATTGCCCAGAAAGAGAAAGGAAGGTTATCTCAAGTTTATGAGTACAAAGAGGAGTATGGAGGGTAAAGAAGACAGCAAAACATGTAAAATCACTTCCAAAACAAACAAACTCATTGCCATCGAGTTGCTTCCAACTAACTAAAAACCCCCACTGGGTTTCCAAAGCTGTATGTCTTTATCGGAGCAGATCAACCCATCTTTCTTCTGTGGAGTAGCTGCTAGGTTTGAACCATTCATCGTTTGGTTATCAGACAAATACATTAACCACTATACAGCAAAAGCCAGAATAATAAATTAAGGAGAGTGATTTGTTTAAAAGAATATAAAAATGTGGCCCAGAATCAAGGACCCATTTGTGGTCAGTAATCATACACCTTATAGATATTAGACAGTCTTGTGAATGCTTCTTCAAGCACATTCAGTTGTATGTTTTCATTTATGTGAAAGGCTGAATTTGAGCCAAGTTTTGCTTTTTGTGGGGTGTGATAGAGGAAATGACAAATTGAAGAGGAATGGTGTCACATTCATTGTCACAAAGAATGTTTCAGGATCTATCCTGAATTATAATATGCCTACAAGAGGACCAGATAATACAATTATTATTCAAATTTACACACCAACCAATAAAGGCAAATATGAAGAAACTGAAGATATTTACCAACTTCTGTAGTCTGAAATTTACCAAACATTCAATCAAGATGTATTGATGATTACTGGTGATTGGAATGTGAAAGTTGGAAACAATGAAGAACCATTGGTAATTAGAAAATATGGCCTTGGTGATAGAAGTGAAGCCAGATATTACATGATAGAATTTTTCAAGATCAATAGCTTATTCATTGCAAATATGTTTTTTCAGCAACATAAACAGCTGCTATACATGCAATACAGGTTATTAATAAACTAGTATTAATAAACTAATGAATTATTAGTACTAATTAGGTATTGGAGAGTACCTCCTTTTACTGAATATAAAGGAAAATGGGAAAATAAGAGTGATATAAATCACACAAAAACACTTAAGGATTTCCAATAAAGCAAGAAATAGCAATATGAGCATTCTGATACACTTTTTATTTCAGTAAATAAAAGTTAACTGTCTATTAATAACATTATTTTTAATGGATTCTGAGTGATTTATATGTGTAGGTTAATCTTAGCATAATGACTGATCTATATAGTTGATATTCCCTTTATTCCCACATTATATATAGAACAAGGATTTCCAGAAGTAAAGACACTTGTCTAAATTCATGCAGTTTCAAAAGGCAAAATTTTGCTTCAAACCTAAAATCAACTCCTAACTGTTATTCTATGTAGAATGCTACTCATGTTTTCTTTTTCTCACAAAAGGTATTAAGAAAAATTTAAGTCCATATCTAAAGTTTTAGAAGGCAAATTTTAAACCTGAGAACTTTTTAAGTAAGATCTATCACTGCCTCATTTAGTGTATATGTGGATGATCAGTGTGCACCAACATTTTTACATCAATCACCTACTATGCATCATATATTTATGTAAATAACTCATTTTTCATCTTTGCATTTATATGAACATCCCAATAGGCATTCATATATTTATGTGAATAACCCACTAGACTTCCAGACATAAATAATCTAGGAACCCCTGAGAAATAACACATTTTGAGGGAAGAAGGAAAAAGTATAAATATTTCCTCAAAAATTCAGGGACACAGGGAGAGGTTATTCTGAGTATAGGAAAATGTCACTCATACTAAGATTTCCTTTAGTCTTGACCTCACGATCAATAACTAAGTTATGAAGTAAGAGGATCCAATTCATAGTCAATATTAAAGCTGTTTAACACCTTATCTATAAGTCATCCTGAGCATGAGATACTTAGTTTGTTTTGTATACCATGAAACAAAGGGTAGCGTATGTGGGAGGGGGTGGATTGGAAGTGAGAAAGGGGAGTAGGGACACAAAATAAGCTTTGCAGTCCTAATACCAGAGTTGGAAGCATGCATCTGCACTGCAGAAGAAATAGGGGAGGGCAGTATAATTCTGTAAACAGAGATGACTGGGGTAGGGTTGTTGGCAAACTCTTCCCTTCTGGCAGGGTAGAAATACTAACTACTCTGTAAAGGACAAGCACTTTTGATGGTAAGATATAGTGGGATACATCTACCTTGGTGACACTGGAGAATTAACAACACAGCAGCAAACCAGGAAAGCAGGAAAGAGTAAAGAAAAGAACAGGTAGATGCCACATTGTGGTGAAAAATTCTTATGAATGACACCCCTCAACAGCCTCAGAGAGCACCTAGAGCAAGTTTAGGAGAAGTTGAAGAAGTTTGGAATTCCTGAAGGACTGGATAAGGATAAAGCCAGAAAAAAAAAAAAAAAGTACTATTGTTTTTACTTCATTCATACTCTGGAGAATACTATAGATATTATTTCAGATGTGATGATGAAAATAAATATCTGTAGAATAAAATACTGGAGATATGGTCAATTATAATAAAGTACAATCTAATTTTTGTTTTTCATATAATTGTAAAATTTTCTACTAAGCCAGGAATACATTTTGATAATGAAATGTAATTTTAGAATCAAGAAAAGATATGAAGGACCTGATATGTGTCTGCTTTAAGTATTTTAATATATAGATAGCATTATTTGAGGAGTGTGATAGTTGAAGATGTGTCAACTTGGCTGGACTCCAGTTGTGAGGGGTGGTTCCCATGATGGGATCAGATGACTGAGTTCTGAGCAGCTGGTCTGCCCAAGGGGAGTTTCCCCAGGGGTGTGGCCTACCTGCAATGCTATTCCAAGGACAAGCTGGAAGAACGGCATTCTGGACTATATACTTCCTTGAGTGAGCGGCTTGCCGCTCGCCCTGGAGGTTTCGGATTCATCCTTTGTTGGGAACAGCAACCAGCGGGCTGCGTGCCAGCTTGATTCTCTCAGCTCTGTTGTGCTTATGGGAACCAGGCGGCTCCGGGCCCCATCCCCCTCCAGAGACGAACTTTTCAGCTTGAACTTGTCGGCTTCTACACGCTTGTGAGCCATTTACCTAAGATAAATCTCTCTCTCTCTCTCTTTCTCTCTCTATAAATATATATATACATTTTGCTGGTTTTTGTGTTTCTCTAGAGAACCCAATCCAACACAAGGAGTAAAATGTTTATTTAAAAAAATTACATTTTTTACTCAAAAGAAAACATGCAACTTATCTGTCACCACATTGAACCTATCTAATTTCTTCACTGTCAACCAAAATACCAACTTTCAATTAAAGTGAGTTTTGTGGATGATCTATCCCCTTTTCATCAATACTTCATATTTTTTATTGTATATTTCAAACTGTTCATTGAAATCTATGTATTGTAGCACCAGAATTTTGCCAGCAGGGCCTTTTAGATTTTTGTAATAACCCTTTAGATCTGAGCTAGTTTTTTTTCATAATTTACTAAATCTCCCAATTTTAAGGTATGACTTTCTTTTCTCAAATATTTATCTTTCCTTTGACTATCTTATCACAATTATATGCTACAAAGAAACTAGATTTGCTTTTCATCTCATGCAATTTAGAAAAATCCAGAACAGTTATAGAAACACAGAGATATCCTAATTTTATCTATAGAAGTTTGCACAAATCCTTTAAAATAAGATATTGAAGAAAAAAGCCTGGCATTTTCACTAATATGTTTTCTTTCAAAGCTTTAAAAAAAAAAAAAAAATGGAAAGCACCTGTTAAAGAAACATGCTTTGGAAGATCTCAAATTTAATATTAACTAAATATTTTTAAATGCACATTCTATTACCAATTTAGTATTAGTCCTGATTTCCTTGTTACATCCTTTCAAATATTACTTTTCAGGAAAACATGACTCCTGAATGAGACTGATTAATACTGTCTGGTGGCTTTAAGTAATTCCAGCAGTTTTATTTTTAGGGACTGGCATAAAAATATACAAAATAAAAGAAAAAGAAAAAACAAATAGAAACAAAAAAAGCTTTCATTGATTGCTCAAATAAGTTTAGCCTAAGATTTTTATAAAACCCACTTTTCTGATTAAACAACAAAGATCATATTCAAAGAAACAAAATTGAGGAAGGCTGAGATAGATACAAGAAAAAGTCATCTATAGCAGAAGAGAGTGAATAATTTGGCAGTGGATCACTTGCATTAACAAAAAAAATTTAAAAAACATAAGGTGCAAAACTGTGTTCGATAGCAATGTATAAGAACCATGAGTGCTGGAATGATATAACACATTCAAGAGACAAAACTGTCGTAGAAGAGAAGACTTAGTTTTGCACACAAATTATGCCTCTGAATTTTGTGACTTGAATCCTGTTACATAAAGTTTCCTTTTCCTTTGCAATAGTCCCGAAGATAATCTAAAATAATAAAAATGTAAGAAGTGATTGGCATATAGTAGATAATCTATGGTAACATTCTTGCATCTGTTATCTCTTTTTTATGTTCAATATTATATTTCTAAGAATTCAAGGAAATGAACTACAGAAGATTTCTTTCACAGATATTTAAAATTAAATATGAATGCTTGAAATACTAAGATTCAATCATCTGAAAAAATCACTTATGTGATGAACAACATTCTCCAGAGCTTTTGAATAAATGATGTGTGAACACACATAATTGTGTGCTTATATATTTTTTCATGTGTGTACAGTATAAATTGTGAAGTATGTGTATATCTATATATGCATAATTTTCCATTTAAGCATATTTATATTAAGGAGATCTGGTGGTGTAGTGTTAAGGCACTTAAATGCTAACCAGCAGCCACTCCTGAGAAGGAAGATTGGGCAATCTACTTCCGTAGTGATACGGCCTCAGAAACCCAAAGAGGGGTCACTATGAGTCTGAGTTGACTCGATGGCAGTCAGGTTATTTTATTTTATTTTATTTGTATATTAATTTAATAAACATTATGAATATAAAATATTCTCAAATACACATGATTTTCCACAATTTTTTAATAACTGTAAATAAATTGGAAAAGACAAAATAACCTAAAAAGCCAAATCCACTGCCATTGAATTGATTCCAACTCATAATGTCCCCATCAAACTCACTGCTGTTGAGTCAGAACTGACTCATAGCGACCCCTCCTTGGATTTCTAAGGTGGTATTACTATAGAAGTAGATTGCCCAATCTTCCTTCTGAGGAGTGACTGCTGGTGGGTTTGAATCACCAGCCTTCTGGTTAGCAGTCACATGCCTTAGGCAGTACACCACCAGAGCTCCCAATAAGACTGAGTAAAACTGCCCCACAGGGTTTTTAAGGCTATAAATATTTTTGGGAGCAGACTGCCACATCTGTCTCACATGGAGACAGATAATAGATGATCCTGAGACCAGAAGAATTAGCTGGTGTCCAGCTACCAATGCCAAGCACTCTGAAAGGGATTAAAATTTGAGATTCTGCAGAGAGTAGGAGAAAAATGTGGAGAAAAAAAAAATAAATAAAATAATTAAAAAGACCAAGCTTACTGGTCTGATAGAGACCTATGAAAACCCTGAGACTATGGCTCCAAATCACCCTTTAAGCCTGGAATTGAACTCAATTCCAGTAGCTTAACTCACATTTAAAACAGTATACAGTACTATGAGCTGAACACATCAGAGAGAGGCATTACTCCTTAAAACAGTCAACCATGGGAGATCAGAAGAACAGTACTTGTAGAGGGAAAAAGGTAGGAAGACAGGGATACGTAGACAAGAAGAACACAATGAGGGTAACAACAGGGAAGAGGTAGGAGAAGAGTTGTTATATTGTGGGAAGGTAACCATGCCTCCCCAAAAAATGTGAAATGGGTATGAACTGTTGGATTCAAAATGAATCTGCTTTATAAAATTTCACCCAAGTCGTCACAATAAAAAAGTTAGAAAAAAGTTAGAAATAAGCATTGTAAAGTATAAGGTAAACATTCTTTAAGTACCACTGCATATGTAGATATGGGTGTGCACATGGAAAAGAGTTTTCATCTTTTGAAAGGAATCCTCTTGGTGCAGGGGTTAAGAGCATACCTGCTACCTGGAAATTAGCTGTTTAAACACACCAGCCTAGGTGGGACTGATGTCCTAGGCATAAGTGAGCTGAAATCGACTGGTTTTGGCCAATTTGAATCAGACAACCATATGATCTACTATGCCAGGAATGAAAAATTGAAAAGGAATAGCATGAAACTCATCATCCTCATCATCAGAAAGGATGTTTCAAGATCTTTCCTGAAGTACAGTGCTGTCAGTGACATGATAATGTCCATACCCCTACAAGGAAGACCAGTTAATACTACTATTATTCAAATGTACACACCAACTACCAAAGCCAAATATGAGGAAATTGAAGATTTTGATCAACTGCTGCAGTCTGAAATTGACCAAATATGCAATCAGGATGTGTTAATTATCACTACTGACTGAAATACAAAAGTAGGGAAAAAAAAACAAGTATCAGTGGTAGTTGGAAAATATGGCCTCAGTAAAAGAAATAATGATGGACATTGCATGATAAAATTTTGCAAGACCAACAACTTATTCATTGAAAATACCTTTTTTCAACAACACAAATGGTTGCTATCCACGTGGACTTCACCAGATGGAGTACACAGGAATCAGGTTGACTACATTTGTGGCAAGAGGCAATGGAAAGACTCAAAATCTTTAGCCAAAACAAGGCCAGAAGCTGACTGGGGAATTGACTCTCAACTGCTCATATGCAAGTTTACCTTGAAGTTGAAGACAATTAAAACAAATCCATGAGAGTCAAAATATGACCTTGAATATATATCTTTTCTGAATTTAGAGACCATCTAAAAAATAGATTTAATGCATTGAACACCAATGACCGAAAGCAGAGGAATTGTGGGATGACATGAAGACCTTCATCCATGAAGAAAGCAAAAGGTCATTAAAAAGATAGGAAAGAAAGAAAAAAACACAATGGATGTCAGAAGAGACACTGAAACTTGCCCTCAAAAGGAGAGTAACCAAAGCAAATGGAAGAAATGACAAAATAAAAGAGCTGAACAGATGATTTCAAAGAGCAGCTTGAAAAGACAAAGTCAATTATTATAATGAAATGTGCAAACACCTGAATTAAGAAAACCAAAAGGGAAGAACATGCTCAGCATTTCTCAAGCTGAAAGAGAGAGAACTGAAGAAAAAAATTAAGCCTCAAGTTGCAATATTGAAAGATTCTATGGGCAAAATATTGAATGATAGAGGAAACATCAAAATAATATGGAAGGAATACACAGAGTCACTGTACAAAAAAGAACTGGTCAATGTTCATACATTTCAGGAGGTGGCATATGATCAAGAACAAATGGTATTGAAGGAAGAAGTTGAAGCCACATTGAAGGAAGTGGTGAAAAACAAGGCTCCAGGAATTAATGGAATACCCTTTGAGATGTTTCAACAAACAATGCCACAGTGGAGGTACTCACTCTTCAGCACTTGAAAGAGGTCCTTTGCAGCTGATTTGCCCAGTGGGAGCATAGTGCCTAAGGCACTTGACTGCTAATCCAGCCTGCACATCTGGAAGTTCTCTGTCAATATACTGCTGCAATCATTTTTGAATTATGTTCATAATTTAACAAAGGGAATTATCATACTTGTCCTAACTTCCTCAAAGCTCTATTAGGAAGAACAAGTCAATACATAGATAATTAACATTGTTTTTTTAACCAGAAATGTTAAATTGGTTCTTGAAAGGAAAATGGGGCAATCTACTTCTGTAGTGATACTGCCTCAGAAACCCAAGGAGGGGTCGCTATGAGTTGAGTCCAACTTGACGGCACATAACAACAACAACATATGTCATCTGATATCCTGACTGTTGATTCCATTGGCATCCATTGTAGAACCAAGCAATGTGAAGATTCTGAAAACCTTAATCTTTTCTCCATTTATTGTGATGCTGCTTATAGGTCCAGTTGTGAGGCTTTTTATTTTCTTTATATTGAGAGGTAATCCATGCTGAAGACTGTATTCTTCAATCTTCATCAGTAAGTACCTCCAGTCATCCTCACTTTCAGAAAGCAAAGTTGTGTCATCAGCATATCCCAGGTTGTTAATGATTCTTCTTCCAATACCGATGCCACCTTCTTCATATAGTGCAGCTTCTCAGATTATTTACTCAGCATACAGATTGAATAACTATAGTGAAAGGATACAACCTGATACATTCCCTTCTTGATTTTAAACCATGCAGTGTTCCCTTTTTCTGTTTGAACTACAGCCTCCTGGTCTATGTACAGGTTCCTCATGAGTACAATTAAGTGTTCTGGAATTCCTGTTTTTCTCAATGTTGCCAATAATTTGTTATGATCCATACAATCCAATGCTTTTTCATAGTCAATAAAACACAAGTAAAGATCTTTCTGGAATTCTTTACTTTGAGCAAGATCCATCTGACATCAGCAATGATATCCCTCATTCCACATCCTCTTAGGAATCCAGCCTGCACATCTGGAAGTTCTCTGTCAATATACTGCTGCAATCGTTTTTGAATTATGTTCAGTACAATTTTACTTACATGAGATATTAATGGTATTGTTTGATAATTTTCACATTCTGTAGGATCACCTTTCTTTGGAATGGGTACTAATATGGATCTCTTCCAGTCAGTTGGCCAGGTAGCTGTCTTCCAAAGCTCTTGGCATAACTGAGTGAGTGCCTCCAGTGAGGCACCCATTTGTTGAAACATCTCAATGAGTATTCCATCAATTCCTGGAACCTTGTTCCTCACCAATTCCCTCAGTGCAGCTTCGACCACTTCCCTCAATACCGTTTGTTATTGAACATATGTCACTTCCTGAAATGGATGAAGATCGACCAGTTCTTTTTTGGTACAATGACTGTGTATTCCTTCCATCTCTTTTGATGCTTCCTGCATCATTCAATATTTTGCCCATAGAATCTTTCAATATTGCAACTTGAGGCTTAAATTTTTACCTCAGTTTTTTCAGCTTGAGAAATGCTGAGCACTTTCTTCCCTTTTGTTTTTCTAACTCCAGGTCTTTGCACATTTCATCATAGTAATTGGCTTTGTCTGCTTGAGATGCCCTTTAAAATCTTCTGCTCAGCTCTTTTATGTTGTCATTTCTTCCATTTGCTTTAGCTCCTCTTCCCTCAAGGCAAGTTTCAGAGTTTTTTCTGACATCCATTTTGGTCTTTTATTTCTTTCTTTCTCGTATTTTTAATGACCTCTTGCTTTCTTCATGGATGATGCTCTTTATGTCATCCCACAATTCTTCTGGTTTTCAGTCGCTGTGTTCAATGCATCAAATCTATTATTTAGATGATCTCTAAATTCAGGAGGGATATATTCAAGATCAAGATACAGGTATACTACCAAAATCCCAAACTAAATCAGTTTCAGTGGAACCTGTTCTGACTTATTGTGAATTTATGTGTACAGAGCTGCACTGTGTTCTAGGGCTTCCATTGCTGTAACCTTTTGGAAATAGATAGCCATGTCTTTTGTCTGAGGTACTTCTTGGTGGGTTCTAACCTTCAACCTTTGGTTGTTGTTGTTGTTGTTATGTGCCATCGAGTCAGACCCGACTCATAGCGACCCCTCTTTGGGTTTCCGAGGCAGTATCTCTTGGTTAGTGACTTGCATTTAATTTGTATTGCCCAGGGACTCTGAAGAGCTTACAAAAATTTCCTTCATTGAAACAGACCAGCCCAAACTGTCATATCAGAGACTAGAACTCAGGGAGCCCACATCCAGAGTCCATGTGCTTTTTCTGACAGTAACAGTGTCTCAGGTTTGCTTAGACTCCCAGTTAAAAAGACAATGTTAATTATCTATGTACTGACTTGTTCTTCCTAACAGAGCTTTGAGGAAGTTAGGACAAGTATGATAATTCCCTTTGTTAAAACACAATTGATATTGAGCTAATAATAGAAATTGTTTGAAATGTATTTAATACACAAGTTTCAAATAGGGGTGACATTTTGATTAGGAAGTTAAAAACGTTCCAAAGAGAAATTCTTTACTAATTCTTATCCTCCAGTTTACTGCTAGTAAAACAATTTGTGGTCAGCAGGATGCCATAGAGGATTATCTTGAAGAACAATTAAAATACTGATTAACCCTTCACCATAGCTGTAATCTGAGCTTTGTAGTTTCTTTTGAAATTACAAAGATAATTGACACTACACAGATAATTCTTTTAAAAGAGCATAATGCATAAGGCAAAATGTTCTTCACTAATTTATCAAAAACATTGTTTGACTTAAAAGTAACTTTTAGGAGATCAATATTGTTAAGGCTCAAGGTCCAAAGATCTCTTAGGACAAGTAGCTTGGGTGGGTCACCTAAACTTCCTTGGAATACAGAAATCTGGATTTTACCAGAATTAAGCCCCACATTTCACCTTTTTATAGATAAGGAAACTGAAGCTCAGAGAAATGTTGGAAATTTGTCTCATTTATCATGGATGGCAAATGGTAGAATCAGGCCCCAAATCTAGTTCTTTTAATTCAAAATCCAAAATCATGACATTTTAAAAAACGTTTTTCAAAAATTTATAAACTGTATTTTTTCTTATTGTCATTGTTTCATTATTCATTTTCTGGATTTTTCACTTATTTGGCAGTGGACAGGATATTAAAAGAGCCCTTTGATAGCTCAAGGAATACTAGGCTATCCCCTGGGATCTTTAAGTTTTAACAGAAACTACAAGCAGCTGTCAAGAGAAGTTCCAGGCTAGAGGCAATGACATTATTGATACTATTATGCAAACTTCACATACTTGACTGTATAATGGTTACTTGTGAAGTAAACAAATGAGCTACTTAAGTAGTAGATGGGTGTTAAGAGAGCAGAGTGGCAGGGACAATCCAGATGACTTCTTTAGGACCTGTCTCAGCCAGTCTCCAGTAGTAGTCACACAGAACAATCCATCAAATACCAGGGAAAGGTAGAAAAAGGTTCTCTGCTTTGGCACAGTGTAAAACCAAAAACCAAACCCATTGCCATCAAGTCAATTCCAACTCAGAGCAACCCCCATTAGGTTTCCAAGGTGCTAAATCTTTATGGAAGTAGATTGCCCAGTCTTGCTTCTGCAGAGTGGCTGATGGGTTTGAACCACCAGCCTTCTGGTTAGCAGTTGCCTTAGGCACTGTGTTACCAGATGATACCACTCCCGTTGATGTGGTTCCTTTCTGAAAAAGAATAGGTAGGTGTTCTTGTTACCTAGAACCACTCTGACAAGAATATACCACAAATAGGATAGCCTTAACAAAGAGGAGTTTATTCTTACAATTTGGAGGCTTTAAGTCCAAGTTGACACACAAACATAACTACCACGATTCTACCCCTTGACAACTTGCCATCTGTACAGATCTTCATTGGGTGGTACAGATCTTCTCCATTGGGTGACTCTAGTCCCCTAGTTCCTGAGTGGTGACCTCAATCCCTTGGCCTGGCAGGCCCGTTCCTCTCCCTCTTGGGCACGGCAGCCCTGGTCCCTCACTCTTGGGCAGTGGCTATGTCTCCATCCCACTGGCTCACATGAATGAGCAGCCCCACACTCCAGAACCAAGTTGGTGAAGGCCTGACACTTTGAAACCTAGGGGGCTGTGATCATTCCACCCCCAAAGGCTATTGTCCTACCCTCTCAGGCTGAGGCAGCTCTGCTTCCATTACCTTGGTCTCCACTTCTACAGATTAATGCCCGAGGGCAACCCACTCCGCCAGGAATCTTCTTGCCCCAAAGAACATTTCGCTTTCTTGCTCCATGGGCTGGCCAACCTGCTACTCCATTTCAAGCCCATCTCTTCTACCAATTAATGCCTGAAGGCAACCCACTCTACCAGGAAGCTGCCTACCCAAAGACATCAAGCTTTCTCCTCTGTGGGCTGGTAAGGCTGTCACTATCTCATGCCGGTTCTCTCAGCCCTGTTCCTGCCATCTCTCATGCCAATCTCTTGCTCTGCTTCTGTCATGCCATGTGCCAGGTCTCTCTGCCAGGGTCTCAAGTCAAGGACACACTCCACTACTGTTTCCACATTTTAGGCATCTATCAGAGCAGCACCCCACTCTCTCGGTACCATATTCTGTTCTGGTTACTTAGTGCTGCTCTGACAAGAATATACCACAAATGGGATAGCCTTAACAAACAGGAGTTTATCCTTACAATTTGTAGGCTTTAAGTCCAAATTCAAAGTGCCAGGCTCTAGGGGCTGGGTGAAAGTCCATCAACCTTGGGGTCCATCTCTGCCTCCTGCTCCCGGACCACAAGAACTAGAGGCGTTTCTTCACTCACACAGCTGCTGGATGCTGAGACTGAGAAGTCCCAAGGTTGACAAGTAAAAAGGCACAGTCCTGATATTATCAAACCACATGACAGGCCATTAACTTAAGTCTATTGTAAGTCCCAAGGTTGGCAGAGCATAGCAGGCTGCTGAGCAATGACAGGGCTACATGCAGTGTCCACGAGTGCCATAGGCTAGAGACCATTCCCAAGGCTTCTCCCTAAATACAGGAAGTAGACTACATCCCAAAGGCAGCAACTCAGCTGCTTGTGGTAGATCCCACCATGGAGTTGATTGCCAGCCTCATCATGAGGAATAACTACCACCAGCTGCCCAGCCAATCAACCAGGCCCAGGCAAGTTGACACACAAACATAACTGCCACAGTAGGTTTTGCATTGCATTGAACTTTCCTGCAATTAAGTGAAATTGACATAACCTCATGCCAAGAATCAGGTGATTTGGTTCGGCATCCCATTTCTGCCATTTCCCATCAACAAAAGCTGGCTTTTGAAGCTGTATTTCTTGAATGGAATGGGGAGTTTAACAATTTTGTCTTCATGATGCTGAAGTTCTTTAGGACTTCAGAAAGCACAAAGTTTTTATAAGAATCAACAACAACAAAAAAAATATTTTTGCATTTAAAAGGACTTGGTCAAGCACTAAATAAAACTGGGGAAAAAAAAAAAAAAAAAACCACATTGCTCTGGAGGAGATGCTGACTCATAGAGGGCCCCATTGAGGATTTCCAAGCTTGTAAGTATTTACAGAAGCAGACTCTTTCATCTTTATTCCACAGAGAAGCTGGTGGGTTTGAACCACCACCCTTTTGGTTAGCAACCAAATGTCTTAATCATTACTTCACCAGACTCACGTAAGCACTAATTAGCCTTTACTATTATTATTTTATTAAAAAAAAGACATGTATTTTAAATTATTTGGTTACATAAATGCCATATACATGGTGGTTATTCTCAGTTTTCAAGGGCTTTTTGAGATTTTTTTTCTCGTTCTTGACAAGTTATACCATACAAGTTCTTGGAGAGCTGAATCTTGAAAAATGTAAAAGCCAGCAGAATATCTCGTTGAGGTTTTCAAACATTCTATAGAAGGCTCTGGAGATGGAGACTGACATCCCCTGTGCAATCTCAGAGGAAATATTCCATTTCTTAAATTAATTATTACTCATGCACTGATTGACGTGAAGGTTAAATATGCCTCTTTCTACCCTAATTATATAACTGCACATAACAAAGGAAATACAATCTTCACAATTCTTTATTTGATGAGATTTGACCAATTACACATTCCTTCAAATTTGAAATTATCTTAAGGTAAGAGATCCATGTATGTGTGTGTGTTTGTGTGGGTGTGTATACATTTTACATTTTGTAATTTAAACCTGAGCAAGTCAGTAAGATCTGGTACTAAAAAAAAAAAAAAATCTCCTACATAAAAAAAAAATAGTGATTTAGTCAATAAATACACAATGAGCAATAATTGTATGCAATATAATATTTAGTATGCTTGAATTAAAGAAACAAAAAAATGTACCTGTGAATTTAGGACACAACAGTAAAATGAAGTTAATAATAAATTCTTGCAAGTTCATTTATTCTTTGCTACTTGAGTTACATATATATATTTTAGTGTTCTATGACATTTACAATTGGCTTCAGATAACTAAAAAACATATTTTTTTCATTCATTTCCTCAGCTTCTACTTCCCATATGTGCCCATTTGTATGAAATCTGTGACTCCACTCTATAGAGTTTTCTGATTTCCAGTTACATATATAACACCCTAACTGACATCCATTTTTCTAATAAGATCAAACCCTAAAACTAAATGACCATGAATTCAATGAACTTAAAAATTTATTATATTGGCTACTTTCAAGTCCCAGGTAAAAAAAAAAAAAAAAAAAATTGAACATATGTAAGTTTCTATTCTATTTACTTCTAGTGGCTCCTTTCCCAAATTCTGTAAACTTCAGGCTCTACCTCTCAGCATGTCCAAGTTTCTTCCTGTTTCTTCTCAAACTACTTTTTTTTTTTTTTAACATATGCCTCTTTTCTCCATCAACTGAGATTCCCACAGTGAAATGTAGATTTTTTTTTTTTGCCTCTTCATTTTTCTTCCATGTCTACTCATTAAACTCACCTCATTAATATCTTTTTTTCTCTCCACTACTCTTGTCACTGGCCAAGCCTAGAATTTCACCATCTTCAGGCTGCCTTTTTCCAATAACATCTTTGTTTTGTTTCCCTTCTTTTACCTTTCTAATCTCTTATTTGTACTTCATCCAGAAAATATTCTTAAAACATAAATCTTCTTATATTACATTTCTGCTTAAAACCTTTCAACTTTGTTCTCACTGACTAAAACATGAGTACAAAGACATTTATATGACATATAAAGCTGTGCATGACATGGTTCTGTCCTATCTCTTCGGCTCTATCTGTAAATATTCAGCACCACCATAAGCAATATTTCTGTCATCTTGACTTAGTTATCTTGGTACATGGTAATTTGTTTCCCTCTATAACCTACTATCTACCACTCATCAATGAGTTTGCCTTTCTGTGATGTCTGCTTGTTGCTATGATGCTAGAATCTATGGCACTGGTATTCCAAATACCAGAAGGGTCAACCATGCTGGACTTGTTTCAGTAGAGGTTCAAGACTAAGCAGACTAGGAAGAAGAGGCAACCCACTTTTGAAATAATTGGCCATAGAAAACCTTATGAATAGCAGAGAAACACTGTCTGGCACAGTACCAGAAGAGGAACCTCTCAGGTTGGAAGGCACTCAAAATACAAGTGGGGAAGCGATGCCTCCTCAAGGTAGAGGCAACCTTAATGACATGGATGGAGTAAAGTTTTTGGTACCCTGATTTGTTGATATGGCACAACTCAAAATAAGAAGAAACAGTTGCAAACATTCATTAAAAATTGTCATGTGGAATGTGCAAAGTATGAATGAAGGAAAACTGGAAGTTCAAAAACAAAAAGAAACAAAAATGAAATGGAACATATAAACACTGATAGCCTCACTAGAGCTGAAATGCACTGGTCTTGTTCTTATGGCTACAAGACAGTAAATGACAGATTGAAGAATAAGGACATCATATTCATTATTAAAAAGAACATTTCAAGATCAGTCCTGAACTACAAAGCTGTCAATGATAGTATAATATCCATACACCTACAAGAAAGACAAGTTAATAATATTATTCAAGTTTACATACCAACCAGTAAAGCCAAAGATGAAAAAATTGAAAGTTTTTACCAACATATGCATTCTGAAATTGACCAAACATGCAATCAAAATGTAATGATAATTACTGGTGATTGGAAAGCAACAGTTGGAGACAAAGAAAAAGCATTGGTAGCTGGAAAATATGGCTCTGGTAACAGAAATGATGTTGGAGATCATAATATAGAATTTTCCAATATCCATGACCTACCTTTTCTCAACAATATAAATGCCAACTGTACCTGTGGACCTTTCACTTGGAATACACAAGAATCAAGTTAACGATGTGTGGAGATAACAGAGAAGATTAATATCATCAGTCAGAACAAGCCCAGGGGCTGACTGTGGAACAAACCATCAATTGCTCATATGCAAGAATAATTTGAAGCTGAAGAAAATGAGAACCCAAGAGAGTCAACATATGACTTTGAGTATATATGTTGTTGTTTTTAGGTGTGGTTTAGTCAAGTCTGACTGATAGTGAGCTTATGTACAGCAGAATGAGATAATGCCTTGTCCTGCAGCATTCCCATAAACATAGCTATGCTTAAGCCCATGATTGTAGCCACAGTGTGATAGTTGGAGCTGTGTGTTAACTTGGCTGGACCACAATTCTGTGTGGTTTGAACAATTGTGATATGGGTTGTTCCAATGATGGGATCAGATGTATATGTTCTGAGTAGCTAATCCATTGAAAGGGAGTTTCCCTAGGGCTGTGGCCTGCTTCCGGTATATTTATGGACATCCTGGGAAAAGAGAAACTCTTCTGTGGATCAGGATTCTGACTACAACTGTCCATGAGCAAACAATCTACCATTCGGCCTGGAGATCTTGGATTCATCATTCGTTGGAATCAACAGCCGGTATACTGCCTGGCAACCTTGAGCTTGTCAGCCTCTGCAGCTGTGTAAGTTGGGAAAAACCTCCAGCTTGACTTTCAATCCCAGAACTTGGGACTTGCCAATTTCTGTAAGTCTGTAAGCCATTTTCCTGAGATAAATTTATCTTTCTCTCTCTATATAAGCTGTACTGGTTTTGTTTCTCTAGAGAATCCAGTCTAACACATTTGGTACCAAGAGTGGAGTGGTTCTAGAGAGAAAAAATCACAAGGATAGTCTTCCTAAATTGGTTCTCCAATTTGATTAATCGTAAAGGCACTGATGACCCTGCCCCTGTTAGTAAAGAGGGCCCTGTTAATCAGTGGCGTGAGGTGACTAAGGTGGAAGGTGCCTGAATTTGGTGTAGAGGATAATGGTTTTACAGTAATCCCTTCATATGGGAGGGATTCGACAGAATTTACAGGCTCCATATCCTGATCTTCCTGACTATCTGCCTATATATCCACATTCCAGATTTCAGGATCCCATTTATAGTGTCAAACCATCTCCTTGAAGGACTTTTCATTCTTTACTGATCCTCTACCTTATCAAGCATGATATCCTTCTCCAGGGATTAGTTCATTCTGACAATATGAACAAAGTTGTTGTTGTTGTTGTTGTTATATGCCATGGAGTCAGACCTGACTTAAAGAGACCCCTTCTTGGGTTTCTGAGACAGTATCACTATGGAAGTAGATTGCCCAACCTTCCTTCCAAGGAGTGGCTGGTGGGTTTGAACTGCCAGCCTTCTAGTTAGCAGTCACATGCCTTAGGGACTACACTACCCTGGCCATTATGGCTTCTGAGGAGCATTCTGGCTGCACTTTCTCCAGGACAGATTTTCTCATTCTTCTGGAAGTCCAAAGTATTTTCAGTATTCTTTGCCAGCACAATTCAAAGACATCAAGTCTTCTTTGGTCTTTCTTATTTATTGTCCAGCTTTCACATGCATATAAAGTGACTAAAAA
Source organism: Orycteropus afer afer (assembly GCF_000298275.1). Lineage (NCBI taxonomy): Eukaryota > Metazoa > Chordata > Mammalia > Tubulidentata > Orycteropodidae > Orycteropus > Orycteropus afer. The sequence goes on along the minus strand of NW_006921612.1, from coordinate 17,337,696 downwards.
TTTCATGGGTTAGGTTAGGTGCACCTTAATCTTCAAAGTGACAATTTTGCTCCTTAACACTTTAAAGAAGTTTTTTTTTTTTTAAATGCATTTTATTGAAATATAATTTATGCAAAGTGACATACACAAAACTAAAGTGACAGGGGTAAATTCTTTTTTTTTTTTTTGTAGTGTTCCCTCCCCTCCTCTCCTACCCTTGGTAGCCAACAAAGAAAGTTTTGTTCCATATATAAATCTTTCCTTGACTCTTTAAAATAATGAACTAATACTATATTTGTCCTTCTGTGATTGACTTATTTAACTAAGCATAATGTCCTCTAAATTCATGCACATAATGCGGTGTTTTGGAAATTCTACATTATTCTTTATGCTGCATATTATTCCATAGTGTGTATGTATAGTAGTTTGATTATTGATTCTTCTGTTGATGAGCACATAGATGTTTCCATCTTTTGGCTATTGTAAATAGTGCTGTGATGAACATCAGTGTGCATATATATGTTTTTTTTTTTTCCTGGCTCTCACTTTAGAGGAATCTTTGGTAGGTTTGCCCAGTGCAATATGATGTTTGATTTCTTGACTGCTGCTTCCATGTGTGTTGATTGTGGATACAAGTAAAATGAAACTCCTGACAATGTCAATCTGTTTTCCACTTATTGTGATATTGTTCACTGATCCAGTTGTGAGGATTTTTGTTTCCTTATATTGATGTGTAATCCATACTGAATACTGCAGTCTTTGATTTTAATCAGTATAGACCACATGAAGAATAGATTTCATGTATTTAACACCAATGATGGAAAACCAAATATGTTTGGAATAACATTGAGGACATCATACATGAACAAAGTAAAAGGTTATTACAAAGACAGAGAAGAAATAAGAGATCAAGATGGATATCAGAGGCAACTCTGAAACTTGCACTTAGGTGGAGAGAAGTTAAAGGGAATAGAAGAAATGATGAAGTAAAAGATCTGAACAGAAGATTTAAAACATGATTTGAAAAGATAAATGTTATAACAAAATATGCAAAGACCTGGAGTTAGAAAATCTAAAAGAAATAACTCAGTATTTCTCAAGCTGAAAAAAGTCAAGATAAAATTCAACTTTGATTTGCAATATTGAAGTATTCTCTGGACAAAATTTTGAACAACGCAGGAAGCATCGATAGCAGAAAGAAAGAATACTGAGTCATTGTATCAAAAAGAGTTGGCTGACATTCAACCATTTCAAGACCAAGAACTGATGGTACTGAAAGAAGAAATTCAAGCTGCACTGAAGGTGTTGGGGAAACACAAAGCTCCAGGTGTTGACAGAACACCAGCTGAGATGGTTCTTCAAATGGATGTGCCACTGGAAGCACGCACTTGTCAATGCCAAGAAACTTGGAAGACAGCTACCTTGTCAACACGCTGGAAGAGATCCATATTTGTGCCCAGTCAAAATAAAAGTAGCCCAACAGAATGTGAAAATGATTGAACAATGTCATTATTATCACACACAAATAAAATTTTGCTGAAAAAAATTCAGAAACAGTTGAAGTAATACATCAACAGGGAACTGCCAGGAATTCAACAAGGATTCAGGAAAGGATGTGGAATGAGTGATATCATTGCTGCTGTCACATGCATCTTGGCTGAAAGCAAGAAATACAGAAACCTGTGTTTTATTGACTATGCAAAGGCATCCAACAGTGTGCAAGATAACAAATTATGAATAACATTATGAAGAATGGGGATCCAGAACACATAATTGTACTGATGAGGAAACTGTACATAGACCAAGAGGTAGTTGGTCAGACAGAACTAAGATACTGCATGATTTAAAATAAGCAAAGATGTGTATCAGGGCTGTATCCTTTTACCATACTTCATCAATCGGTATGCTGAGTAAATTATCTGAGAAACTGGACCATATAAAGAAGAATGTAGCAACAGGATTGGAGGAAGACTCATTAACAACCTGTGATATGCAGATGGCACAACATTACCAGCTGAAAAGGAAGAACCACTTAGTGATGAAGATTAAAGACTATAGATTTCTATATGGCTTACACATGAACATAAAGAAAACAAAAACCCTCACAACTGGATATAAGCAGCATCATGACAAATGGAAAAAATACTGAAGTTGGATTTCATTTTACTTGGATCTACAATCAATGCCAATGGAAGCAGCAGTCAAAAAATCAAATGATGTATTGCCTTGGGCAGTGGTGCTACAAATGATATCTTTAGAGTGTTACAGAGTACCACTTTGAAGACTAAGGTATACCAGACAACTCAAGACATGGTCTTTTTGATAGTCTCATGTGCATGTGAAGCTGGACATCGAAAAAGGAAGAACTCAGAAGAATTGATGGAATTGAATTGTGGTGTTGACTAAGAATATTAAATAAACCACAGACTACCAGTACAATGAAGAAATCTGTCTTGGAAGAAGTACAGCCAGATGCTCCTTACAAGCAAGAATGGCCAAACATCATCTCTCATACTTTGTTCATGTTATCAGGAAGGAGCAGTCCCTGGAGAAGAATGTCATGCTTAGTAAAGTAGAAGGTCCTCAAAAAAGGGAAAGTCTCCCAATGAGATGGATTGATACAGTGGCTGCAAAAATAGGCTCAAGCACAGCAAGAATCATGGGGATGGCACAGGAGTGATTAGTGTTACTTTCTGTTGTGCATAGGGGTTCTTTGAGTCAAAAACAACTTGATGTCACCTACCAATAACATAACATATACCTGAGTTTATTAAGGGCAACGTTTGTTTAATCGATCTTTGAATCCATAGCACATGTATGATGTCTTGTTTAATAAAGTGTTTTTCTTAAAAGAGGAAATGAATGATTGGAAGAAAAGAATAAAATGCATACCTTTATGATCCAACAGCAAGGATGTAGAGATTTTTAAGAGATGAAATTTATTCCCACAGTAATACTGTCTAACGTCAAAGTTTACTGTAGAGTTGAATTTCTCAACTCAAAACTATTGATATTTGTGCAGGATTACCCTTTGTTATGGGTAACGTCCTGTATTCTGTAGAATGTTTAGCAGTATCTCTAGCTTTTACCCAATGGATAGCAACCTCTAATACATTCGTGACAAATAAAAATGTTTCCACACATTTATTAACTGCCCCTTGTGGAGCAAATTTACCTCAGATTGAGAATCACTGCAATAGAAGTACCAAATAACTTTAGTTATCAATATTACTAACTGTATAATGATAAAAATTGCTAATATATATTGCAGTTCTGTTAAGTGGCAGATGTTGTGCTAAGGTTTTTTTTTTTTTTTTTTAATTGTTCTTAGGGTGATATTCACAAAAGCTCCAGGAATTAATTTTTATTATTATTACTGTTTTGCAGATGGGAAAGCTAAAATATAGAAAGTTCAGTAAAGATTATTGATTTTGTTAGAGGGAAAGCAAGACTTTGCACCCAGATAATATATACTTAGCCTAATTCTAGGCTGTATTCCCAGTCATAATGCTTAACCTTCCACAAAACATTTATAAAGTAACACAATTGCACGACAATGTTCTTGTGCCTGAGGGTGTAGTTTAAATGTATTAGACGAGTTGTGAAGTTCATTCCAAAGTGCCCTGATCAATTTGCTTTACTATTTTTCTTCTTATTAATATATCAATAATCTTTATCACTAAATGGTAGTAATGCTATTGGCAGAAGGAAATGTGAGAATGTTAACATATTTCCTTCAAAAATTTTACAAGTATGGTTGCCAGAACTTGTGCTTATGACAATTGCAGAAGTAGAAATCAAATTTAGAACAAAAATAACAGTGATAATTACAGAAGTTCTTTAAAATCTTAATAGGAAACTAACACATATTCCTTGTTGCTAAAATGTTATTCTTTGTTAAAAATAAATTAGTTTTCAAATTAAAAAAAAAAAAAACTCAACCTTTTATCAGGGCATATTTGAACATCCCTCACCAAAATGTCATAATGACTATTAAATTATGATGCATATTTCTTGGTGTCCCTCAATGAGATGAATTGATAAAATAGCTACAATGATGGCTCAAACACACCAACAATTACGAGAATGGTGCAGTATCAGGCAGTTAAATAAAAACAATTTACTTTAAGTATAATTTGAATTCACTGTAATTTAATACAAAGAGGAAGAAGTATCAATAAGAATTTGTCACTAAGTCAATTTATTGATATCTGGTTGTAGATATAAAAACCTTCAAAACTTTATAGTGCAGAGTTGAAATAGTCCTGTATACATATAAAAGCCTTCTAAAAATTTGTATGTTACTTCACCTTTAATTTAGCTTCAGCTTTTAGGTCTATATTTAAAAGACCATAAGTTTTCTAAAACTCAAACCTGATAGCATTAAACAAAATTGAATCAAACTCTTCCAAATTCAAATGCATGGCATATGAAACTCTTTATGACATACTATTTTTTGTCCTTGTCATCTTTTTCTGTTGTTCCCCATTGCCTTCCATCATTGTTTCCTTCCCAAATAAACTGATTTCCAAGAATATGGCATCCTATGTGATGATTTTCCATTTTTTTTTGTTTTGAAGATTTTTCTAGAATGCCTTATATCATACTGCCAAACTCTTCTTCAATATTTGTGAAGAACTTCTGTTTCATCTTTTAAGACTTAGTTCAATATTCTTTCAATTATAATTTTGGATTATTTTCTAACTGTATTTCAGTATCTATCAAGCAGTTAAAAGATATCTTTAATATCTTTCTCTATAGGGAGCTCTAGGGAGCTCCCTAGGGTCACAAACCATATTTTAGTCATATCCATATTTCCAGCATCAGATGTCACACCTAATATTTGGCAGTTTTTCAATACATGTTTATTTAATTGAAATGAAACAAAATGGATTAACTGAATATTGCTTTCACAGAGTGGATGGGATAATAAAAATGAATTAATCAATGGGCATTTAAATACTGATTCTGCTTTTAATAACACATATGATTTTAGCCAAATTTTTTCCCATAATTTTCTTAAGGGTTTGCTTCAGTGTCATGGAGTTGATTTCAATTCATAGAAACCTCATCTGACAAAGTAGGACATTCCCATAGCTTTTCCTATTCTACAGTCTTTATGGGAGCAGATAGCCAGATGTTTTTTTCACTGAGCCAGTGGGTGGGTTTGAAACACCAACATTTCAGGAGTAGCCAAGTACTTATATGACCTTTGCCCCACAGGGCTATTGCTTAAGGGCTCACATCTGTAACAATAACAATAACTACTTACTTTTATTTTCTTAGGAAGAATCAAATTAAAATAAGCTTATTAAAATACTTAGCCAATTTCTGGCAAACAACAGTGGATGCGATTTATTTAAAGGCCCTTGGAATGAGTCTAGTAGAGTGACAGGCATAATCTAGTCTGGAATTAGTTTTATCTTCCAGTGGCACAACTAAATTATTTTAAATTTAGACAATAAATATTCCATGAGAAAATATACCTTTTTAAAAGGGAGATTTTGAATGAGAAAAACATCATTTAAAATTATTTGAAATTATACAGTTAATTAACACCACCTGATAGAAAAAATATTGCATTATTTTTATTTGCCACAAGTACTGAAAAATATGAATTGAAGAGACATTCTTGCTCACAAACACAGAGAAATGATAAAGCATTTAAACAGAGTAAGACTCTTTCAATTCCATGTTCAAGATTTACAGCAGTTGTAATTCATTACTCCTGTACTTACAACATGAAAAACACTGAGAAAATTGAAAATCAATGACTTATCTTAGATCCATCTGAGGTGGATGGGTGGTGGGTGCCAACTGAGATAGCAGTGCAAACAGTTGTTGTTGTTGTTATGTGCTGTCGAGGCTCGACTTATAGCAACCCCTCCTTGGGTTTCTGAGGCAGTATCACTATGGAAGTAGGTTGCCCAAACCTCCTTCCAAAGAGTGGCTGGTGGGTTTAAACCACCAGCCTTTTGGTTAGCAGTCAAGTGCCTTAGACATTATGCTACTGCCTTGAAATCTGAACAGACAATAAAATATAGAGAATTACAGGAGAGGAATACTTATGTGGCACAGAAGTCCTTGGAGCCATGAACCGGGAGAAACACTTAAATGGTAATATGGACAAAATTTTGAGTGTACAATTGTATGAAGACTCTTGGGTGCCTTAGTTTTAGAAAATTCTCACACTTTCATTGTTTTTATCTCCAGGAACCCTAGTAGTCTCCTGTCAGGAAGTTCTAAGAAAGATTTCTTTTTAGCTTTAGCCAATAGAGGGGAAAAGCAACCATTGTGAAGTATCCCAAGAATATCTTCTTTAACAAGACCTACTTTCTAAGGAAAATTATTTGACCAGAGCATTAATCTATAAGAAGAAGAACATTTTGCCCTTCCCAAACACAGCTAGCCTCCTGCTTTACTTAATAGTAATAGTAGAGGAGTAGATGAAAAACATTTGGGAAGTTACTGCCTAGGAATACAGAACCTCTGACACACTGAGATTTAATCATGTAATTACAGAAAAATTCTCCTTCTCCACACCTCACCACAATAACAACAAGTCCCCAATATCATAACACTGTATTACAGCTGAAAGAGTTACTCGACACAAAATCTTTCTAAGAATGAGCTTTTAGGGAAGCACAAATTCAACAGGGAAGGCGAAAATAAGAGCACTTGTAGAATTTGAAGTCTCTAGTACCTATAATTATAACAAAAATTATACATGACCAGTTTAAATTAAAATCTCTCACTAAAGGTCTATTTATCACAGTTCTTATTATCTGATAGGCCAGGCCTAACTTTCAATAACAGCAATCAATACAAAGAATGCTAAAAGACAAGAAAAAATGCAGTCTCAAGAGGCAAAGCAAGTGTCACCATAAGACTCATGTATGAAACAGATTTTTTTTAAAATATACTGAGAACTTAAGATAAGTATATTTAATATACTGATTCATAGGTTATTATGAGTCAGAATCAAAAGCACATAACAATAACAACAGGAGGATTAATATGTTAAAGTTTTTAATGGAAGAGTAGACGGCAGGTAATGACAATGGGACAATTTAAGCTAATGATTAAATCAAATTCAATATAACAGCAACAAAAAATGCTTTCACGGGTCATTGTTGTTGTTGTTAGATGCCAATGAGTCATCTCAACTCATAACAACTCTATGTACAACAACAGAATGGAATGCTGCCTGGTCCCGCACAATCCTCACAATCTTTGCTATACTTGAGCCCATCATTGCAGTCATTGTGTCAATCCATCTTGTTGAGGGTCTACTCCTTTTTCCCTGATCCTCTACTTTCCAAACATGGTATCCTTTTCTAGGCATTGGTCTTTTCTGACAAAATGATCAAAGTAGGTGAGACAAAGTTTGGCCATTCTTGCTGACAAGGAACATTCCAGCTACACTTCTTCTGGGACAGATTTGTTCATTTGTTTTTCAGGCAGTCCAAGGTATTTTCAGTATTCCTTGCTAAAAGCACAATTCAAAGACATCAATTCTTCTTAGGTTTTCCTAATTAATTGTCCAGCTTTCACATGTATATGAGGCAATTAAAAATACCATGGCTTGGGTTAGGCACAACTTAGTCTTCAAAGTGACATCTTTGTTCTTCAACATTTTAAGAGGTCTTTTGAGTCAGATTTGCCCACTGCAATACAACATCTGATTTATTGACTGTTGCTTCCATGGATGTTGATTGTGGATCCAAGCAAAATGAAATTCTTGACAACTTCAATATTTTCTCTTTTATTATGATGCTGCTTATTGGTACAGCTCTGAGGACTTTTCTTTTCTTTATATTGAGGTGTAATCCATACTGTAGACTGTAGTTTTTAAACTTCATTAGTAAATGCTTCAACTCATCCTCACTTTCAGCAACTGAAGTTGTGTCATCTGCATATTGCAGATTGTTAATGAGTTTTCCTCCAATCCTGATGCCAGTTTCTTCTTCATATAATCCAGCTTCTAGGATTATTTGCTCACCATACCGATTAACTAAATTTGGTGAAAGGATACAACCCTGATATACACCCTTCCTGATTTTTAACAATACATGATCCCCTTGTTTTGTTCAATGTCAACCTCTTGGTCTATATCCAGGTTCCTCATGAGTACAATTACTTGCTCTTGAATTCCTATTCTTCTCAATGTTATCCATAATTTGTTATGCTCCATACAATCAAATGCCTTTGCATAGTCCATAAACACAGGTAAATATTTTTCTGATATTCTTTGCCTTCAGACAAGATCCATCTGACATCAGCAATTATATACCTTGTGTCACATCCTAAACTGAATCTAGCTTCAATTTTTGGCAGTTCCCTGTCAATACACTGCTGCAACTATTTTTGAATTACCTGCAGCAAAGTTTTACTTGCATGTGATATTAATGATACTGTTTGATAATTTCCACATTCTTTTTGATCACCATTCTTTGGTATGGGCACAAATTTCAATCTCTTCCAGTCAGTTAGCCAGTAGCTATCTTCCAAATTCCTTGGCATAAAGGAGTAAGTGCCTCCAGCACTTCATCCCCTTGTTGAAACATCTCAATGGATATTCTGACAATTCCTTTAGCCTTTTTTTTTTTTTTTTCTGTTTTCTTCAGTGCAGCTTGATCTTCTTCCTTCCATACCACTGGTTCTTGATCATACCTCCTGAAATAGTTGAACATTGACCACTTATTTTTGGTACAGTGACTGTGTATTCCTTCCATCTTCTTTTGATGCTTCCTGTGACATTCAATATTTTGTCCTTAAAATCCTTTAATATTTCAGCTCAAGACTTGAATTTTTTCTTCAGTTATTTCATCTTGAGAAATGCCAAGAATTTTCTTACCTTTTGGTTTTCTAACCATAGGTTCCCACATTTCACTATAATACATTATTTTGTCTTCTTTAGCTGTCTTTTGAAATCTGTTCAGCTCTTTTATCTTGTAATTTCTTCTGGTCACTTTAGCTACTTTCATTGTCTAGGTCAATAGAAGTTTCCAAAACTGAAATGCAAACAGAAGGAAACAAAAGTTTGTTTTCCAAAAACTATGGGAGCATAACTTCTCAGAATGTAACTTAAATGTAAATTAAATGCATGAAGAGAAAAAAGAGGACAATGGAGTAGAAAAAAAAAATTGAAAAAAAAAATTGACTAAGAATAATTTTTAGTAATTTACCTCTTATTAAAGCTGTAGGAAAACAAATACAAAGAGAAAATCTTGAAAGAAGCATGGGAAAAGAGTGGAGATATACTACCTTTAGAAAAACAAGATTAATTACAGGCCCCTTTTTTATTCAAAATCAGGCAAGCAAGAACAGAGTTCAAGAACAACTAGACAGAAGATGAATAATATAACAGAGTATTTAAGCAACACAATATAAAACAGCTAGACCAACAGAGCTATACAAAATACTCTACTGAAAACCAGCAGAACACAACACTTTTCTCAAGTGCACATTACACCAGTACACCAAAAAGATTAGTAATACATTTATATATTTCCTTGCTCTGTCAGCTGAGAAGACTTAGAAAGAAGGATAGCCAAGTAGCAATGAGAACACCAAGCATCTAGATCTTGGTTTCTGGAAATGGCTGACTCTAAAACTGGGGCAGGAAATAGAGTCTATAGCATTTTTTGGTGTCAGAAGATACAGAAATGCTAATGAAAATTAAAAAAAAAAAAAAAAAAAAAGAGTTATGTCAAAGACACAGAAGGCAACCAAGAGATCTGAATTGTTAAAGGTAGAGCAACCAGAGCAAAAACTATTAATTAATATTGAAGTTAATTCAATATTGAAGTATAGAATAATTATATGAGTTAATGAATAAACAAATAAATGGAAGATGAGAGAAAAATTTGTCATTCAGAAAAATTCCAAATAATTAGTTGATTCTCTGTAGTCAAGAAGGTGGACCAAACTCCCCACTGGCTGGTGTGGGCTGTGCTCACTGACTTCGTTCCAAAAGTGTAGTACAGAAAAGGAGAAAACAAAGAGTAATTTACAGTGTAGAAACCTAACGCTGTTTTAGCTAGGTGATTGAGATCATCATCAACAGTCATAAATTATGTCGACAGAATATACTCTTGATATTTTTTTATAAAAATGGTACTTTACCTTTGTGACCTTCCTCTCAATAACCCATAGGTCCAGTCTAATCATGAGATAAATATCATACTAATCCCAGTTGAGGGATATTCTACAAAATACCTGAATATCATTCAAAATGGTCAAGGTCTTCAAGAGCAAAGAATGTGTGAGAAACTGTCACAATGAAGAAGAGCCTAAGGAGAGTTGTTAACCAAATGGAATGTGGTATTCCTGGATAAGATCCTAAAACCAAATGACATGAAGTAAAAACTAAATAATTCTTAATAAAACATGTTGGTGTTCTTAGATGTCATTGAGTCAGTTCTGACTCATAGTGGCTCTACGTAAAACAGAACAAAACAATGCCCAGTGTGGCACCCTTTTCATACTTGTTGCTAAGCTTGAGCCCATTCTTGCAGACACTGTGTCAATCCATCTCACTGAGGGTCTTCCTATTTTTGCTCACCCTCTACCTTACTATGCTAGATATCCTTCTCCAGGGAATGGTTCCTCCTGATAACATGGCCAGAGTTACATGAGACGAAGTCTCACCATTCTAACTTCTGAGGAGCATTTAGTCACTTCTTACTCCAAGTAGATTTGTCAACTCTTCTGGCAATCCATGGTGGATTCAATATTGTTCACCAAAACACTTTTAAAGACCTTAATTCTTCTTTGGTCTTCTTTACTCATTGTCCAGCTTTCTCATGATTATGAGGTGATTAAAAATACCACGGGTTGGTTCAAGCTTATCTTAGTTTTCAAATAACACCCTTGCTTTTAAACACTTTAAAGAAGTCTTTTGGAGCAGATCTGTCCATTGCAACTCATTATTTGTTCTCTTGGCTGCTGTTTCCATGGATGTTGATTATGGACCCAAATAAAATGAATTTTTAAAAGCATTAACCTTTCCTTGTTTATTATGATTTTGCTTATTGGACTAATTTTGAAGATTTTTCTTTTCTTTATGCTGAAGTTTAGTATGGCTGGTGGCATAGTGACTAAGGCATTTGACTGTTAATCAGAAGGCTGATGATTCAAACCCACCAGCCACTCCTTAGAAGGAAGGTTGGGCAATCTACTTCCATAGTGATACCGCCTGGGAAACCCAAGGAAGGGTCGCTATGAGTCGGATCCGACTCCAAGGCAGTGTGTTTGGTTTGGTATGCTAAAGTTTAATCCATTCTGAAGCCTATAGACTTTGATCTATGTTAGTAAATGTTTCATGCCCTCTTAGTTTCAGCAAATAAGGTTACATGATCTGCTTATGGTAGGTTGTTAATAGGTCTTAACCAAACCTGCTGATGCATTTTTCTTCATATAGTCCAAATTCTTTGGTTATTTTCTCAACATTCAAATAAAAAAAATATATTGTGAAAAGATATAACACTGGTGCACACCTTTCCTGATTTTATACCACCTAGTTCTGGTAGCATAGTGGCTAAGACACTTGCCTGCTAACCAGAGGTCTGGCAGTTCAAACCCACCAGTCACTCCTCGGAAGGAAGGTTGGGCAATCCTACTTCCATAGTGATACTGCCTCGGAAACCCAAGGAGAGGTTGCTATGAGTCGGGTTTGACTCGACGGCACATAACAACAACAACAACAGTATCCCTCTGATTTGTTCAAATGACTGCCTCTTGGTCTATGTGCTCAGGAGCACAATTAAATGTCTGGAATTCTCATTCTTCAAAATGTTATCCATAATCTGTCATGATCCACATAGTCCAATGTCTTTATATAGTGAATAAACACATCATTGTATAGTGAATAAAATACAGTAAACATCTTTCTGGTATTATCTGCTTTTGATCAATATTCCTATGACATCAACAATGATATATGTCATTCCATGTTCTCTCCTAGATCCAACTTGAATTTCTGATAGTTCCCTGCTGATATACAGATACAATCATTTTTGAAGTCTTTTCAGCAACATTTTACATGTGTGTGATATTAATGATATTGTTAGATGATTGGAAAAAGCCCAGAGCTATGTGAAGAACTGAAAATGTGGCTATCAGACTCTCTGTTATTCTTTGAGTCAAATTGACTATTCATAATGCCAGAGTTAGGCTATTAAAGCAAGCCTCAAGAAACATTTGATTAAAAGATTCATGTTCTGTAAGTTATCTTCTATCTTTACCTTTTTGCTACTTATTTTGCTAATCTTACACCCTCTATTATATTCGTGCATCACATAGCTTAATCATATAAACTATCCCAGCACTTTAGAAAGCAAAGGGTTTTTAGCCAAACGTGTTTCTTCAACTATTGTCTCCTGCCTCTCCAATCTCTGTCTCTCAAGCTCATGCTAAAATGACCCATAGTTCTGAATCACATTCTTGCCTTTAAGACTATCTCATCAGAGTTTGGCCATGATTTTCTTCTTTTCTCCCATGTCTTTATTTTAGCCTACCCTCCACATTCCTTACCTGGCCTAATGCCTGAGATTCCAAAACAATTTTATGTCTCATCTTCACCATAAAAAAGATTTTGTGCCCTTTTGTCTTGGCCTTTAGACTTCAGCTCTCATCCCTGAGGCTGTTTTTATGTGTTATATACTTATTGATGATTTCTTACTAAAAATATGAGTACATTTCTGATACATAATTCTAGAACTTTCTCCTAAAAAAAAGTTTCAAAATGTAATTAAATCTCTAATAATGAACATAGTTTTAAAATAGTCAATTATATCATTGTTTAAACAGAACCAGGGGACACTGCCTAGTTTAAAATCAGGAAGGGAGTCTGGCAGGGTTGTATCCTCACCATACTTATTCAATCTGTATGCCGAGAAAATAATTTGAGAAGCTGGACTATATGAGGAAGTACTTGGCATCAAGATTGGAGGAAGTCTCATTAACCACCTGTGATATGCAGATGACACAATTTTGCTTGCTGAAAGTGAGCATGACTTGAAGCACTTACTGATGAAGATTAAATACTTCAGTCTACAGTATGGTTAACATCTCAATATGAAGAAAACAAAAATCCTCACAATTGGGCCGATACACAGCATCACAATAAATGGAGAAAAGATTGAAGTTGTTAAAGATTTCTTATTACTTGTTTCCATAATAGAACCAAATAACAGAAGCAGCAGCCAAGACAACAGACACCATATTGCACTGGGCAAACCTGCAAAAGACCCCTTTGAAGTGCTGAAAAGCCAAGATGTCTCCTTGAAGACTAAGGCGATATTTACCCAAGCCATGATATTTTAAATTGCCTCCTATGCATGTGACAGCTGGACAATGAATATGGAAGACAGAGAAGAATTGATGTCTTTGAGTTGTGGTGTTGGCGAAGAATACTGAAAGTATGATGGACTGCCAAAAGAACTAACAAATCTATCCTGGAAGAAGTGCAGCCGGAATGCTCATTGGAAGAGAGAATGGACAAATTTTGTGTCACCTACTTTGGTCATGTTGTCAGAAGGAACCATTCCCTGGAGAAAGATATCATGCTTGGGAAAGAAGGGTCAATAAAAAAGGGGAAGGCCCTTAATGAGATGAATTGACACAGTGGCTGTGAAGATAGGTTCAGGTATAGCAAGGATTGTACAGCTGACACAGGACAGGGCAGTGTTTCATTCTCTTGTACATAGAGTTGTTATTAGTCAGAGCTAACTTGAAAGAATATAACAACAGCAACATCATCTAGAAGAAATAGATATATTAGTCTCTGTAGTGTCTAAGGCACTTGACTGCTAACCAGAAGGCTGGTGGTTCAAATCCATTAGACAATCCTCTGAAGGAAGATTGGGCAATCTACTTCTGTAGTGATACTGCCTCGGAAACCCAAGGAGGGATTTCTATGTGTTGGATCCTAATGGATGGCAGTGAGAGAGAGAGACTATTGCTAAAGAAAATAATTAGCTAGATAAACCTACATTGCTTCTCCCTTAAAAATAAATGATATAAGTTTGTCCATGTAAGAAGTGGCTTGATATAAAATAATTCATGATTTTCAATTTTGAGCATTGAAGTGAAGCCACAGTGTTTTTTTCAGGTGATTGGATAATGATCTATCTGTCTGGCACATCTTTTCTAACTCAGAGCATGTAGTCTTCTTATAGAAACTTAATTCTAAGTGATATTGAAAGTCCTGCCTCTTCTTATGTTGTGGGTCCAGTGCACAAAAAAAAAAAGAAAGAAAGAAAAAAGAATTTAACATATGCCACCAAACTATATTTTTGTTACATCGCCCCCTCCAAGAAAATCTCTATCTATCTATCTGTCTATCTATCTATCTATCTATCTATCTATCTATCCATCCATCTATACATCTATTTATAGATCATCTATATATCTATTTTTATGGCCATTCTTACACTATATGATAATACACTGACAGAAGCTACATGGACTGATACTTTAGCAAATTGCTGGGAATTAAAATTACTTCCAAATGCCACTACCCCAAAGGAATTACATGACATGTTCTACTTTTCTCTAAATTATCCCTTTTATCATTTAATCAAATTGCAACCACCATACCAAACTCACTGCTGTCAAGCTGATTTTGACTCATAGCAAATCCTTGGATTTCTGAGGAGGTATCACTATGGAATTAGACTGCTAAACCTTCCTTCCAAGGACTGGTTGGTAAGTTTGAATTCCCAGCCTTTGGGTTAGCGATCAAATGCCTTAGACAGTAAGCCATGTTTTAATTTTATGTTTTAATTTCAGGTGTATCTTATTTTCCCCTTAGCAAGCATGCTGGGATTTTTTTTTTTTTTTTAATAATGCTTGAGTTTAAGACTCTTAACATGAGGACATCTTGCTTGGTAAAACAGAGGGGCAATGAAAAAGAGGAATATCTTCAAGGAGCTGGATTGATAGTGTCTTCAACAATGTGCTCACACATAGTAACAATTGGAAGGATGGCACAGGAGGGGGCAGTACTTAATTCTGTTGTATATAGGGTAGCTATGAGGTAGAACTGACTTGACTGCACCTACCAACAATATCAACATATTTGTGTGTATATATGTGTATATATACATACACAGACAGAGAGCACTACATGATTTTTTGCAAACCACTCAACCCTCTGGTTCATTATTTTCCTATGTGTGGTATGTGTGTTATAGGCATGTGCCTATTATTGATGTGGGAACATTATATAGGAAAATGTAGTATATGTACCTCTGTGTGTGTGTCTGTGTGCATATATGCTTTCTATGTTTGTTTGTTAACCACTCCCTTCCCATGAGAGGTATTTTTATGAATGTGCTATACTATGTTTTTTACAGCAAAATATAAAAACATAATTATCATAGCAAGAGTTACAAAAATACCTCCAGGGGGTAGGGAGCAAGTTGATGAACAAATATAGAAGTTGTGTGTTATTTGTGTAAAAATATGGTGTTTATATATATATATATATATATATATATATATATATGACTCAGAGCCTGGTAGATTTAATGCTCCTTTAAATCCAGAATCAGCCCTGTCTTCAGGCTTATCTTTGTTGAATACCTCTGTGACTCCTGAATATGTATCCCTGTTGTTGACACAGATCCATTGGTGATAGATACATATTTTTTAGAAATATAAATTGTTTATTTATAAATAATTTATTATTTAAAAATAACCCTATTGTTATTTTATGCATAGTTTCATGTTGAGCCATGATTGAATAGTAAGATAAGCTTAAGTTTGTAGGATGGAATAGAATTGCACTGTAGATTTTTTCCCAAAAAAAAAGATTCTGTGGGAAGGAAAAGAATGATACTTTGTATTGAAAAAGTAAAAAGGAAAAGAGTTATTTGGAAATCTTTGTGCTTATATATGGCAATTCTGAAGCACAGAATTTTCAATGATTAGATAATACCTAGCAATCTGTGAATAGCAAAGCTGTAAGTTTGAGACAGAGAAATTAAAATACCAGTTCTAAGTTAAACTTCATATACCAAAAATCATTACCAAATCTAGGAGAGCAGAAATGAATGTTAAATAAATAAACAAACAAAAATTAAATTATGAATCAGTTCATAAGCTAGCTTGCTAAATCAGTCATCTATTGTGGAAATAAAAATTATGAGTCACTTGTCTCAATGCCAAGTGGCAGGCAGTTAAACAGATTTGATGTACAAAGTAGGATGTGGTCCTGATATTCTTACCATCTATCCTCTGAAGTAATATTTACAGTTTCCTAAGAGATGACATAATGCTTAAGGCATTTGACTGCTAACCAGAAGGGTGGTTCAAACCCACCAGCCACTCCTTAGAAGGAAGATTGGGCAATCTACTTCTGTAATGATACCACCTTGGAAACCAAAAGAGGGGTTGCTATGAGTAGAATTGACTCTATGGCAGTGAGGTTTTGAGGTAACATCTCATAGCCAGGTATGAGGTATGGTCAGTTTTTTTTAGAAAATATGGCAACACAAAACTTTTTAAAAAATTAGACCAGAGTATGTAGGCTTTTTGACATAATTAACCCTTCAACCACACTTCTATATTTGCATATTTTCTTTCCCTATATAGGAAAGGATCTTATGGTTCTTGTAAGAATCAGGGCTTTTTGAGGATGTATTGGCAAAGGAAACAGAGAAGTTAGGCAGACCATTCTAAAGACTAAAAAAAAAAAAAAAAAAACCAAACTCACTGCTGTCCATTCGTATCAGACTCATAGTGACCCCTCCTTGGGTTTCCAAGGCAGTATCAATACGGACGTAGATTATCTAATATTCCCAGATTACCCAGGAGTGGCTGGTGGGTTTGAACCGCCAGCCTTCTGATTAGCAGTTAAATGTCTTAGGCACTATGCCACCAGAGCTCCCCTAAAGACTAAGGAAGAACTAAAATAAGGGTCTTTATGAACTGTGAATGGGTAACCAAGAAGGAATACCAGGCATATACCAAAAAGAAAGTAAGTGAATCAGAAACCAAGCAGCCACATCAAAAGCAAGCATACACAAGGATCCAGCAAAAAGATGCATGACTTCTAAAGCCAGTCAGGGAGAGAGAACCAGAAGTGATAAATCAGAAGAGAAGTGGATCAGAAAAAGGAAAGAACCCACTAAGCCTTGGTGCTTGCTTATTGAGTGTCAAAATGAGCCAAGAAGTTAAGAAATGTTATTTTATTTAATCCTTACAATTGTTTGATCTCATTTACAAAATGAAGAAACTGAAGCTCTGAGACAAAAAAGATCACACAACTAAGAAGAGGAACAGAAGAACAGTTCAGGGATGTCATGAAGATTCACAGAAACAAAAGAGAAAAATATCAGACAAGGAAAGAAGTACTAGATTAAAGATACCTTAATTCTGAGATTATGTTCTCTCTCTTTCAAGAAACATCTATGTTTTCTGTTGTTGTTGTTGTTTTTATGTGCTGTCGAGTCAGACCCGACTCATAGTGATCCCTCCTTGGGTTTCCGAGGCAATATCACTATGGAAGTAGATTGCCCCATCTTCCTTCCTAGGAGTGGCTGGTAGGTTTGAACCGCTAGCCTTCTGGTTAGTAGTCAAGTGCCTTAGGCATTATGTTACCAGAGCTCTAGAGTCCCACATAAATACTGGGAACAAATTATAGAAAAAGTGAGTGTGAGGTAAGAACGAAGGCTGATTTTGTTCCTTGTTCTCAGCCAAAGGATGCATTGTCATTTACCCAGTAGTTATTGCCACTGTGAGAATATGTTCTAGGCAATTCAGCCTATAGACTAAGCCTTTGAACTTCAAGTTTAGCTTGCATATTCAAATCTTAATTTTAAAGATATATACATCTCCAAGTGAAAAACAAAAATACTTGTTTAGAATTGACTATGGTAGCTTACTACAGGATATTAATTTTTAAAAATTATCTACTAACATTGCACTATGTGTTTTTATTATTAACCAAATTACAGAGGAGAAAACAGAAGCAATAGAGAGAATGAGTAATTTAACCAGCATCAACCCATCCAGGAACAAAAAGGAACTCCAATTAAAACTCATGTCTGCTTACTCTAATGCTTATGCAAATTATAGCAAGATAGGAAAAAGAAAAGTTGTCATTCAGTCAATTTGACTCCTAGTGACCCCATGAGACAGGGTCGGACTGTGTTAGAGGGTTTCCAAGGCTATAATCTTTGCAGAAACAAACTGCCACATACCTTAGTCAAGCAGAGTAACTGGTGGATTTGAACTACCAAATTTTTGGTTAGCAGTTGAGGGCATAACCTTTGTGCCACCAGGCTCCAATTTTTTCTACCACATCTTATAAATGTCCATCAAAAGTTACTGTGAAGTATTCTCTTATGTCATTCCTGTAGTATATAATTTGCCAAACTCAAATAAGAGAGCTGAAATAGACCAAAATAGCTAATGCCAAAAATTGTTTCCCATTTGTAGTATCTCAGAATCATCCACATCTCAAATAAACATTTTGCATTCTTGCATCATTGTCTTTATTTCTCTGAATTTCAAAACAACAACAAAATACCTATAGCAATCTTATAATTATATACTTAGTTTTCCACGGTCGAGTCAAATTCAATGTTGCTAAATACCCCTAGCTATCATTTTAGACGTGCCATCAAAAATATTAGGGAAGCAATTGAGGGAACAATAAAATCTCATATTCAGTGTGTTTTGCCCAAATCTATTTTTTTCATGGTTTTGTGATTGTTATATTTTCCATAAAATTGATTTTCATGTAGATTGTTATGGTGAATTTCACAACAACTAATACAATTTCACCCAGATAGAGAAAGTGTAGTACTTATCTACTTCACTGCAAAAGAGTGTGATCTTATCAAGTAAATAATTATTGGGAAGATCATATCATACTTTAGTTGGATCAGGAAGTTTGGAGTTAACACATGTTGAAGGTGAGAATTATATTGAGTATTCTTAATTAGCAGTTATGTTTGATCAGGGATTTAGAAGTTAGCACCTGTGAAAAAAGTGAGAATTGAATTTAAATGGCCTACCCATACAGAACAGTTTTCTTGTTAGGGTGGAGCTTAAAATATGGGCTAAGAGGGATGGTGGGGAAACCAATGTGATATAAGTTAGAGGTACATGGTTATATGTTTCTGTTTTTGGAAAAAAAGAATTACATATGGAATAATGTATTTATCTGCTTTGACCAAAGAATCAGAATCTGACCACACTATGGATATCCAACTTTGTTTTTAATTTAACAAGTATTTATTAGTTACCAACTTATGAGGCATCATGACACACTAGAAGGAATGTGCTTTTAGTCTTAAGTAGCCCTGGGTGGATGTGGCTCTTTCACATTTTGTTGTGTAAATTTGGGCTCAACACTTTATTTCTGAATCTCACTTTCTCTTTTAGTAAAATGTGAACGATAATACTGATCAAGAAAAAGTGAAGTAAAGAACCAATCTAATAAGAATATTCTGCATCTAAGATAATACATACCCATAGGGAATACATGTTAGGAGAGTGTCTTTCCTAAGACCTAAAAACTTCGACTCTAGGTAAACGAAGCTCTTCAGAGTTCCCTAGATAAACACTTTGTTAACTTGTCCTCTCTGTTTCATCTATAATATTGTTTTCACTTGAATTACACCTACTCCTCATTTATCCTATCTTGTTATTGGAAATTTCGCATTTACAACCATAGTAAAATGTCTGCTATCTGGCCCTTTTGTGAATTAACAACGTATGTCTGGTGGTAACAGATGTCAAGTTGTGAAGAAAGAGTAATGCTGGGTGTGAAGGTTAAAGTTATGTGTCAACATGGCTGGGCCATTATTCTCAGTGGTTTGGCAGTTTTATAATATGGAAGTTATGCAATAATATAATTTGGCAGTTTTGTAATGATGCAATCACCCACTATTTTGTGATGTGATGTGGTCATCCTTTATTTTTGCATAATGCTGATTTTCCTTAAGGCTT
>NW_006921612.1:17262717-17309909 GCF_000298275.1 Orycteropus afer afer | reverse complement strand
TCTTCTGTGTCTGTATTTATTGGTTTCCCTTTTCTTTGTTGAAGAGGGTCTGTGCAATCCTTCTGCCTAGTCCGCCATCTTGCCCCGCCTCTATACCTCTATTTTCATGTCCATCTGTTCAAATATTTCTCTCTTTGGGAGATAGTTATATTTAATAAATTACCCATTATTTATTTGAAGTTCAAATTTAATTTGGCACACTGCCTTTTTATTTGTTCCATAGGAGAGAGATGAGGCAGTCTGCTTCCATAAGGGTTTTCAGCTTGGAAACCCAATCCTATAGGGTCACTATGAGTCAGAATTGACTCAATAGCAGTAGGTTCCCTTTGTTTGGGTTATGTATATGGCAACCCTACTCATAAATGTCTTATGTTTTTCTGCTGTAGATTTTTGGGTAGAATCCTCTTTGTGGGGAGCAAGATGATAAGAGAACAGCAAAGAAGGATTGATCTTCCCAGATCCTGACAGGCTTGTGGAAGAGTACCCCCTTGTGATCCCCTGTGATATTTCTCTAACTCCTCTTGTTCTAGTCCTGTTTCTCTGTTCTTCAATATCACTCCCACATGATAATTACACTAATCTTTGGCTTCTAAAGTATCTTTTCTCCTGATATCTCACCTTTAATTTTCTCTGTAACTCTATTTTTATATCAATCCAGACTTACTATTAGTCTTTGTAATTTAAAATAACTTCAATGGTTCTATTTTATTTTTTTTTCCCATAGGTATCATGTATATGTCTGCTAAATAAAATCTTCTCAAAAGTGCACTACAGTCACCTAGGTTCCAATTTTAGTTTTACTGGACCCTGAATATCAAGTGTTCTTCATACTTCCTGCCTTTAGATATGACTTAGTTAAATACTTTCTGTAAACATTTCCTGGAATATTACATCTCACTATATTTGTCCTTTTCTTACTGTGCATAAAGCACTGAAATTTATTTTAAAAATATGGTATTTATATAATCTTCTATTGTGATTATTTTAAAATAATAAATATATTGAATTTTCACAATGCATGAAGCATGTTCCTACCCACTTTTACAGGAATTATACAACTGAATAATCTCAACAATAATAGGAGAGAGGAAACACTATTACATCCACTTTACAAGTGGAAACATTAATAACTATTTTATACAATGTCATGTAGCTAGTAAGTGGTAAAACTGAGGTTTTGTAAGCCTCATTATGTCAAGAAAATGTCCGTGGGTGGCACGAACATTTGTACTTGACAACTAGTCTAAAGGTTGGTGGTTCAAACCCACACAGTGGCACCTCAGAAAGTTCTGGCAATCTGCTTCCATAAAGATTATAATCAAGAAAACTCTATGGAGCAGTTCGACTCTGTAACACATGAGGTCATGATGAGTTGGGATTGACTTCATGGCAAGGGTTTTCTGTTTGTTTATTGTTGCTGTTTTTGAATGATAAGACACAAATTTTGTACAGTAACTACTAAAAGTGAGTGTCTAGCAGCTGGTAGACACTCAGTAAGTACTTGTTGATTAATAAGGTGAAACTCCTAGTGAATACCTTGATTAGTCGTGTTCACACTGGTTTTTATATATGTACATATATATATATATATATATATATATATGTACATACATATTCATTTTCCTGAACTTGATAAGACTCTGAGTCCTTAGTTTATTATGTTGTTGTTGCTGTTATGTGCCGTCGAGTCAGACCTGACTCATAGCTACTCCTTCCTGGGTTTCCGAGGCAGTATCACTACGGAAGTAGATTGCCCATCTTCCTTGCAAGGAGTGGCTGGTGGGTTTGAACTGCCAGCCTTCTGTTTAGCAGTCAAGTGTTTTAGGCACTACTCTACGAGAGTTTATTATTGATATTATAACTGTCAGTAAGAGTTAAAGCTCTTGGATTTCTCAATTATATGTGAAATTTCCCAGAAGGGGACACACTTAATTCAATATTTTTACTTAATGACAGATTTCAGTAAGGCTAGAATTTAAAATTAGATGAGTTTACAATGTCTTTTACAAGGAAACCATGATGACTCTAATTAATAATTTTGCTAATAAATGTCTCTTGCTTAATAAGACTAACTTGAGTTTCTTTGTTAATTCAGGCAGAAATATCCCTGCAATAAAAATGCATTGTCAAAAGAATATCTTTATTTCCTCAGGCTTATTTCTTTTGCATATGTTTATTCATTCTTTCACTTACAGAGTTATTTATTAGTCAATTAGTTAGGTAGTCAGCAAGTCAAAATATATTTATTGACCATCTACACTGTGCTAAATATTGTGGTTAGTGATGAGGAACTGGGAGCCAACTAAACCTACAGAACGTGTGCCCTTGGGCAACTTAGGTTGTTTTAAGGAGAAAGATATTAAGAAGCATACCAAACAAGGGAATGTATGTGTGTGTGTGTGTGTGTGTATTAGAGTACTTCAGACAAGCATCTTAAAAGAAATTAAGAGGAAAAAGTCATAGGCTAAATCCTTCTTATTCCTATGATGTTTTATACAATAAAGTGGCATGTATTTTCTCAGAATGAATAAAGAGAAGTTAAGCTCTTGTAACATGAAATTTGAATCATACAATATTGATCCTATCCTAGCTTATATATTCACTTTCTTTTCTATGTCAGAACACTAAGACATCATTGAATAGGGATTGAATTAAGTATAAAAACATTTCTATCCCCCTTTTCTTTTTAAGCAGTTAACACTTCAAAGTTTCATAACTCTCAGAGAGCAAGCTTTATTAATGATATCTGGCTGTCTTAGAATAAAATCTCTAGAAAAGCAAACCCAGTCAAACTTATATATACACAAAGAAAGAGAGAGGGACAGCTAGAGATAGAGAAATTTATCTCAAGGAAACAGCTCACTCAGTTGTAGAGGCTGGTAACTCTCAATTCCACGTGTCAAACATCAAGCTGGAGGCTTCTGACTAACACAGATGCAGGGGTTTATGAACCAAAAATCAGCAGGCAGTATAGCAGTCTGCTGGCTTTAGAGGATTATGAATCCAAGAATGGCAGGAAAACAGCATATTGTTAGCTCACAGATTTTTAAGGAAACAATGCCAAGATTCGTAGGCAATAAGACAGACCACTCTAGGAACCAGAAATGATGATGAGCTAAATTCAGGATCAAAATGCAGTGAAAGCCAGAGACTTTTCCCGAGATGTCCATATATATATTGGAAGCAAGCCACACCCCCAGAAGAAACTCACTGTCAACTGAGTGGATGCTAAGAGCACATCTCGTGATGGAGGTGATTACATTATATCAGATTCCATCATGGGGGATGACTAATTCATGGTCCAGCCGAGTTGACACACAACTCTACCACTGGTCTAAATCCGTCAGTTGTGTTCTTATCTTCATTCTTATTAGAGGAGAAAGAGGAAGGAATTACTTTAAAAATGTAAATGACTTATGCACATTAAAGACTACAACTCACTTCATAGGTTATTTTCTTGCTTGGGATCCAGAGACAAAGACCACATAAGTCTGAAAAGGAAGAAAAAGACATTTAAATTCATTTATTATTAACATAGCATTGCTATTGAACTAAGAAATGAATATTTCAGAAAATAATTAAATGACCATGTGGTATTTAATATCTAAAATGTAGTAAATTGAGGGGGAAAAAAAGACTACTGAGAATATGAGAAAAGTTATCAAAGAACATGTTGTTTTTGTTATTAAGTGCCTTTGAGTCATCTCCAACTCATAGTGACCCTATGCACAGCAAAATGAAATACCATCCTGTCCTGAACAGCTCCACTGTTCTTGCTACATTTGAGCGCATCGTTGCCACCACTGTGTCAATCCACCTTGTTGGGGGCCTTCCCCCCTTTCATCAACACTCCACCTTACCAACCATGACATCCTTCTCCAGGGAATGGTCCCTTCTGACAACATGACTGAAGTATTTGAGACAAAGTCGGGCCATTCTCGCCTCCAAAGAGCATTCTGGCTGCACTTCCTCCAGGACAGACCTGTTAGCTCTTTTAGTAGTCCATGGTACTTTCACCATTTTTTGCCAACACCACAGTTCAAAAGCATCAACTCTTTTTCAGTCTTCCTTATTCATTGTTCAGCTCTCACATGCATATGAGGCGATTGAAAATACCATGGCTTGTGTCAGGCTTACCTTAATTCTCAAGGAGACATCTTTGCTCTTCAGCACTTGAAAGAGGTCTTTTGCAGCCCATTTGCCCAGTGCTATACATTATCTGATGTCTGACTGCTGCTTCCATTGGTGTCCATTATAGAACCAAGTAATGTTAAGTGGTTGACAATTTCAATCTTTTCTCCATTTGTCATAATTCTGCTTATAAGTCCAGTTGTGAAGATTTTTGTTTTCTTTATGTTGAGATGTATTCCATACTGCAGACTGCATTCTTCAATCTTCATCAGTAAGTACTTCAAGTCATTCTCACTTTCAGCAAGCAAAGTTGTGTCATCAGCATATCACAGGTTGTTAATGACTCTTCCTCCAATCCTGATGCCATGTTCTTCTTCATATAGTGCAGCTTCTCAGATTATTTGCTCAGCATACAGATTGAATAAGTATGGTGAAAGGATACAACCCTGACACATTCCCTTCTTGATTTTAAACCATGCAGTGTTCCCTTTTTCTGTTTCAACAATAGCCTCCTGGTCTATGCACAGGTTCCTCATGAGTACAATCAAGTATTCAGGAATTCTCATTCTTCTCAATGTTATCCACAATTTGTTATGATCCACACAATCAAATGCTTTTGCATAGTCAATAATAACACAAGTAAACATCTTTCTGGTTCCTTTACTTTGAGCCAAGATTCATCTGACATCAGCAGTGATATCCCTCATTTCACATCCTCTTCTGAATCCACCCTGCACCTCTGGAAGTTCTCTGTCAATATACTGCTCCAACTATTTTTGAATTCTCTTCAGTAAGATTTTACCTGTATGCGATATTAATAATATTGTTTGATAATTTCCACATTCCGTGAGATCACCTTTCTTTGGAATGGGTACAAATATGCATCTCTTCCAGTCACTGGACCAGGTAGCTGTCTTCCAAATCTCTTGGCATAACTGAGTGAATGCCTCCAGTGGGGCATCCATATGTTGAAACATGTCAATGGGTATTCTGTCAGTTCCTGGAGCCTTGTTCTTTGCCAATTCCCTCAGTGCAGCTTTGATCTTTTCTCTCAATACCATTGGTTCTAGATCATATGCCACCTCCTGAAATGGGTGAACATTGACCAGTTCTTTTTGGAACAGTAACTCTGTGTATTCCTTCCATCTTCTTTTGATGCTTCCTGAATCATTCGATATTTCACCCATAGAATCTTTCAATATGGCAACTTGAGGCTTAAATTTTTTTCCTCAATTCTTTCAGCTTGAGAAATGCTGAGCATGTTCTTCGCTTTTGATATTCTAACTCCAAGTCTTTGCATATTTCATTATAATAATTGGCTTTTTCTGCTCGAGCTGCTCTTTGAAATCTTCTCTTCAGCTCTTTTATCTTGTCACTTCTTCCATTTGCTTTAACTACTCTTCCTCAAGCACAAGTTTCAGAGCTTCCTCTGACATCCATTTTGGTCTTTTCTTTCTTTCTTATATTTTTAATGACCTCTTGCTTTCTTCATGGATAATGCTCTAAATGTCATCCCACAATTCTTCTGGATTTCAGTCATTGGTGTACAATGCATCAAATCTATTCTTTAGATGGTCTCTAAATTCAAGAGAGATATATTCAAAATCATATTTTGGCTCTCGTGGACTTGTTTTAATTGTCTTCAACTTCAAGTTGAACTTGCATATGAGTAGTTGATGGTCTGTTCCACAATCAGATCTTGGATTGGTTTTGGCTGAAGATATTGAGCTTTTCCATCACCTCTTGTGACAGATGTAGTCAATATGATTCCTGTGCACTCTGTCTGGTGAAGTCCATGTGTATAGCCACCGTTTGTGTTGTTGAGAAAAGGTATATGCAATGAATAAGTTGTTGGTCTTGCAAAATTCTATCATGCAATCTCCAGTGATATTTCTGTCACCAAGGCCAAATTTTCCAACTACCAGTGATTCTTCTTTGTTTCCAACTTTTGCATTCCAATCACCAGTGATAAGCAACACATTTTGATTGTATGTTCAGTCAATTTCAGAGTGCAGAAGTTGATAAAAATCTTCAATTTTCTCATCTTTTGCTTTGGTGTTTGGTGCATAAATTTGAATAGTCATATTAACTGGTCTTCCTTGTAGGCATATGGATATTATCCTATCACTGACAGCATTGTATTTCAGGACAGATCTTGAAACATCTTTTGGGATGATGAATGCTGTGCCATTCCTCTTCAATTTCTCATTCCTGGCATAGTTGATCATATGGTCATCTGATTCAAAATGCCCAAAGCCCATCCATTTCAGCTCACTAATGCCTAGGATATCAAGCTTTATGCATTCCATTTAATTTTTGACAACTTCCAATTTTTCTAGATTCATACTTCATACATTCCATGTTCTGATTATTAATGGGTGTTTGAAGCTATTTCTCCTCAATTTGAGTCATGCCATGTCAGCACATGGAGGTCCTGAAAGACTTACTTCATCCATTTCATTAAGGTAGGTTCTACTCTAATGAGCTAGTTTTTACTGAGTCCTATTTTGAGTGCCTTCCAATCCAAGGGGCTAGTCTTCCTGCACTATGTTGGACAATGTTTCCAAGGTATTCATAAAGTTGCCCAATAATATATCAGACCGTGTTTCTCTGCTATTCATAAGATTTTCCCTGGCCAGCTTTTGAGAAGTGGATGGCCTCCTCCTTCTTCCTAGTCTGTCTTAGTCTGTAAGCTGTGTTGAAACCTGTGCACTATGTGCAACTCTCTTGGCATCTGAAATACCAGTGGCATGGCTTCAAACCTCACAGCAACCTATAAGCTTCACAGGATGCCAAACTGACAGACAAGTTTGCCTCTCTTAGATGTTGGAAACCTCTTCACTCTGCTCTTACCTAATTCATACCTGAAACTTGCCACTATGTGGTCCCCAGCCACTTCTGGTTCCTCCCTTTCCTAGCTTTAGGGGGCTTGGGGCCTCGTCTTGCCTCCTGTCCCTTTTACTCTGGGTATCCTGCCACTCCTGAGGTCCCTGAGGCTGTTCCTTGTCCTCCATTTCCTATCTCTAGGGGGCTTGGGGCCTAGCCTTGCCTCCCACCCCTTTTTACCTAGATATCCTGCCACTCCTGAGGTCCCTGAGGCTGCTCCTAGTCCCTCCTTTACCTGGCTCTAGGGGGCTTGGGATCAAAGAACATATTCCCTTTTTAGTTTTAAGATGAAGGTTTATCAAATGAAATGTGACTTTAACATTTAGTAACTTCAAATTGTCATTTATTCTGTATATGCTGAAAAGTTATTTAACCAGTACTATAGGAGCTCTGGTAGCATAGTGCCTAAGGCACTTGACTGCTAACCAGAAGGCTGGTGGTTTAAACCCGCCAGCCATTTCTCAGAAGCAAGGTTGGGCAATCTACTTCCACAAGGATACTGTCTCAGAAACCCAACGAGAGGTGGCTGTGAGTCGGATCCAACTCCATGGCAGTGAGGTGCTTTTTTTTTTTTTTAATTAATAGATATAATAATCTTATAAAAAATATATATTTCTTTTATTTCTCTTCAGGAAATAAGAATTTTGACTGATCATGAATGCTATTGAGATTAAACGCAAGATGATTGGGACACAATGGAAATACTGATATTTAAATAGCATAGTCCTCTTTACCTCAATTGCAAGATTTATATAAAATAATGGGGCTTATTTGAATTGCACAATAATTCAGGGAAGAAAATATAATGGAAGAGGAGAAGGTGCACATACAAATCTAAGATGGACAGTGGTGCCTATCAATAACTGAAAATAAGTATAGAGATTAAGGTTAAAAGGGAAGAATGTGTTTAAAGCAAATTGCTATTGTGATTAATGTTGTAATAATTTATTCATTTATTGGTCATTTGTTTACCTTGCACAGAGTTTCTTTATGCTTAAGAGTGGTAAGGGATAGAGGGCTCCATCTCTGTACTTAGAATTGACAAACCAAACTCACTGCCATCTAGTCGATTCTGACTCATAGCAAC
Organism: Orycteropus afer afer; assembly: GCF_000298275.1. Classification (NCBI taxonomy): domain Eukaryota; kingdom Metazoa; phylum Chordata; class Mammalia; order Tubulidentata; family Orycteropodidae; genus Orycteropus; species Orycteropus afer. Next base: position 17,301,805 of record NW_006921612.1, on the reverse strand, counting down.
CCTATATGACAGAAGAGAAATGCTCATAGCATTTTCAAGGCTGTGTATCTTCAGGGAAGTAAACTGCCACAATTTTATCTGACAGAGCACTTCTTAACAGCCAATAATTAACAACTGCACCATCAATGTTCCTCTCTGCTCTCATGAACATGAAAATTTAGCAGGGAAATTGCTAGCCAAAGGTGATCATCCAGGCAGATATGTGCCATGACTGTAGGAAGTAAAGGGTCCTCTATTCAGTGGTAACCTAGATGGAGTTAAGCAATTAAGGTAAGAGAATGGAACAAAAATGAGGTCTGGGATTAGTGAACTCAGGTGATGAAGGTCCTTCCTGTTTTGGTCAGATCAGGACATTTTTGGTAGAACCTGGCTCAGTTTTAAGTATAGAAATACTGATGTTTCAATGGTTCATTTTGCTCCTTCTACATAGATGACAGAATTAATCTTCCAGTCAATATAAAATTCCACTAGAATTTAATGCTTTGAGGGAAAAAGCTTCTTCTGGGTTATAATACATGTACAGTGCCTAGAACAGAGCCTTGAATATTTTAGGAAATTAATATATCTTTGTTGTTGCTGAGTAGATGAGATTCTCAAAGATGAAAAGAGTAACTCTATTTTCTCTCCATATCTCATTCATCTCTAAACCCAAGAGGTCACTGTAATGTAATTATAAAACTTGGCTTAGTATTCTTTTGCTATTGAAAATCTGGCTAAACTTGGCTTAAACCTAATTTCAGTGGACTGTTAAGATAAAACTAAGCAATGTCTTATCATTTATGCAAGTTCCTGTCATTTTTTTTTTTTTTTTGAGAAATAGAAGCCAGATGAGAATGCTTATAAATTTGTAGGTTTTTCAATACACACATTGTAAAATGCAAAGGTTTTCACAAAACTCACAATACATATGTGCAGATTCAACATACGTGTCATTAGGTGCACCAAATAGATTTTCAATTCATAGCAAACTCATGTGACAAAGTCGAACAAACCCATAGGTTTTTCTTGGCTGTAATCTTTGTGGAAGCAGATTCCCAGTGCTCCCACAGAGCCTCTGTATGAGTTCGAACCACCATCATTTTGTTTAACAGTCAAGCACATAAGTATTGGGCCACCACGCCTCCATTCGACAAACATATATTCATCCAGATTATCCAAGTATTTGGGACATTTGTTAATTTGTTTAGGATTAGGTATGCTGGGTGAGAAGTGCATGCTGGAAGGGCTCTGCTAGGGTTTCATCATCCAATTGGTTCTCATCCTACTCTCCACCTCTCTTTCTCTCTCCTATTTGTTTTCCTCTTCCTCCCCTAACTGACAAATTCCTTACTTTTTGCTCACCCTATTTAGCTCCTCCTTTCCTAAAATCCCTCAAGATCCTTTCCTCTATTGTAAAACACCATTGGGGCTATATTTCTAAAATTGTTACATTTCTTACTGAAGAAGATTTTTTAATCTGTATTAATGCAACAATACTTTTTTGCTATTTCAAATTTGTAACCATGTTTCTCTAACCTTTGAGTATTTACAGCCATTTTAATAATAATAACTCAAATTTCACTAGGAAAGGTCCATACTTTCACCTGCTAGAGAAATTTTACCAAGTATAACATTAAATTTGTCATTATGTATAACATTCCAAACAAGAATGACTGTAGTGCCTGGGGGTGTCTCATCTTGCACATGCATCAGAGTCTGAAGGGTTTCTGCTTCATTTGCCTTGTGGCTGTGGGCTGCCCACAGGCCATCTGATATCCATGTCTTACCACTAATATGGTTGCTGCCACTGCCCTCCATGGAAACGCTGAAATCAAAACTAGATGGGCTCTATCATCAGTACACAAAAAGCTGCCAATTTCTTGGCAGTTGTCACTGTGCCAAAACCACACTAAGTATAAAGGATAATTTTTATTACTTTTTCTGTTATTCAGATGTATTATTAATACCCAAATATTTTTACTTCTCTTCCTTAAAAAGGTAAAGATCAATATTTTGATCCTACTACTTTGAAACCAAGGATATTTTGATACTACATTTATAAATAAAACCCATTGCCATTGAGTCAATTCCAACTCATAGTGACCCAATGGGACTATAGGGCCTATAGAACTGCCCTATAGATTTCCAGAGCTGTAATTTTTATAGAAGCAGATGGAAACATCTCTGTCCTGCAAAGTGATTGGTGGGTTCTAATTGCCAAGTTTTTGTTTAGCAACTGAGCGCTTAACCACTCAACACAGGTGGTTAAATGAAATTTATGTTCACATTAATTAATTTTGCTTTTAAGTATTGAGTGAAAACAGGTAAACTCATTTTTTTCCCTATAACTTATATATTTTTTAAATATTTTTTTCATGTGATTTTACCAAAATATATGTAAAGCTTACCGTTAGAAAGACTCTTTGTATATATGTTATAATGTAGACTAATTACTTCTTTCTGGCTATAACAAATTTGCTAATACAGATTTATTTTAGAGATTATATTTCCAAATTAAATTTTTCAGAAAAATTTTACCAGTTTCCTTCTCTGTGAAGAAAATTTCATTGTTTTGCAACTTTGTAGGTTAGTACATTTTACCTTCAGCTGATTATTTTAAAGATGTCTAATTTTTTTCTAAAAGTCAATTTTTGCAATTTTTAATGTTAGTAATAAGAAATAATTCCTCAAGTAGGTTTTTTTTTTATATATTATAAATTTTACAATATTCCATTTTATCTATTAGTTTTATTTTGTGTTGAAGAGATCTAGAAATAATATTCACTATGAGTTTTTTAAAAGACTGATGTTATTCATTTATTCGTTGGGACAAAGCTTCAATCTATAGTCAATCATCAGTGGACAGCATTTCATTCTGTTTTGCATGGTGTCATCATGAGTCAGAATCAATTTGATATCAATTAACACCAAAACAGCAATCCAGGAAAATCTAATCACAGGGTATGGTGTTTGCCAATTTCTGTGGTATAAAATTCCCACTATGGCTGCATTCAAGCCACCATCTTGACATCAGATATCTCAGAATTGGGAAGAAATACACCTATCACAAGCTAGTGGCAAATGGTTCCAGCACACCATTGTGGGTTGCTACATGGGAACATAATGGACATCCCTGAGTGGAGCAGAGGTTTACATACACAGCTACTAACTGAAAGGTTAGACATTTGAGTCCAGCCAGAGGCATATCAAAGAAAGGCTGAGTGATCTGCAATTGAAATATCACAGCCATTGAAAATTCCACTCTTACAGACATGGGCTATCCTATGGTTTATAAATAAAACTAACAACATCACCAAAGAAATAAAGTGGTAATGGTGGTAGTGGTAGGAGCTTACCAGAACTGGTAAAGTTCAGACAGAAGATCAGGGAAATCTCTCTAGATGTTTGAAGGACAGTGAATGAGAGGAGAGGTGTTTAGATTACTATTGGACTCTTTGCAGAACATCCTAGAGTAAGTGAAATGGCTGTGTGTGTGTGTGGGGAGAGGATGCAGACTGAGTAGGTTGAAAAAGTAAATTAATTTTAAAGTCATGAATATGTTTCTCAGTTATTTTCAAACTTTTCTTACCATAAGAATCACTTAGACCTCTTCTTCATAGTGCAGATTTCTGGGTTTTAACCTAAACTGGTTGAATTAGACATCTTAGAAACAAAGGGCACAAACATAGCACTGAGTGTGGGGGTGATGCAGGACCATTCGATGTTTCACTCTGTTGTACATAGGGTTGCTATGGGTCAGAACTCACTAGATGGCACCTAAGAATAACAAAAGAATCATTAGTTATCATCTTTCAGAAAATGTTTCTGTGAATCTTTTCATCAGGGAAGTTTGAGAAACACTTAAATTGAAGCTCTGACTTGGGGTTAATTATCTAAGAGAAAACAAATAAAGAGGTGGATTTCAATCCTTAAGGTGACAACAGAATAACATGGCAAAGTTAAGAAAATATATACTACTGTTTAATCACCTCAGAGATTCTGGTTTAATCTCTTTAGAGTGGGAAAAATCTGGCATCTGTAGTTGTAAAGAGTGACCCAGGTGATTCTAATATGTAGCTGGAGCTGGGAACCCCTGGTATTGTGTATACTGAGAAAGGGATTAAAATTACAAATAAATATTTTAAAATACAGAAAATGATATTGTAAGTACAATTTGTATATTTATAAGTCTATTTTTTCAATAAACTATATCCTCAGTAGTCTAGAGTCTATATCTGTTTTTTTTTTTTTTTTTTTGTCCTTAGTAACTAGCCCAGTGGTTGGGATATGAAAATCCTACAATAATGTTGAATAAGTGAATGTCCTAACTGGATTACTTCATTCATAACTTGGTGATAATGTATTGATTAATGCATTATTCTGTTTGGAGTAACATATTCACATTTCTACAGGGACCATCTGGGGACAACGGCTTAACTCTAAGACACGCCACCCTTGCTGTGGTGAGGAGGTGGGGAGACATTTTTTATTAAGCTTTTCTATTTCTATTTTATAGACATTTTATCACAAGGGAAGCTCATTTCTTTTAAGGACAGACAGGTGTCCTGGTTATTTTTTAAAATGTGTATTAGCTATTAAGCACTCAGCTGGAAGATACACAGTAAAGATTTTGAAAAGAAAATACTTTAGAAAGAGATATAACATAAATATTATTCATATATTTTAAAGAATTAAGTGCATTTTTGTGCCATCTAAGATAAAACAATCTTAAATGTGAAAATTGGCATTTTCCTCATAGGCACACGAGATTACTCTACAGATATAAAAATGGATATACACCAAAGTTGTGTTTGTTTGTTTGTTTTTTCATTCTCCATATAGAACTTATTTGGAACTTAAGTATTGCAAATATTCAAGTATGCTTCCAGCCCCCATGGTTTATTTGGTAAATAATCTATATCTTATTCTTCACCTTCACTATCAATTATGAAAGAATCAGTGCCTGTTTTCTCCCAGTCTGCTTTTCCCTTGTGTCCTACGTCTTCCTATTCTGTTCTCTTGATTTTCTCAGTGACAATTAAAACTGAATCCAGTGAGAAAGAAGGGCTTTTTGCTTACTGCAATTTGTTCTGCCTTGACTGCTTTAAAATGAACAATCATGCCACTCTCCCTGGTTCACAGGGAAACAGGCCTGGAGAAGAAAGAAACTTGTGCATAGTTTCCCCCAGAATTTTCAACCTGAATTTTAACGCATGACTAGCTCCATACAACAACTGAGGTTTGTATTATCTATATACGAGGACAGTGAGTTTTATATCTATGTGTCTATACCAGAGGTTATAAGCCATTGGTTTTTTTATACCTCCATATCCTCTAAGAAATTTGGGAATATCTGGACACCTTATTGGTTTTCACAATTTGAGAGGCTAAGAGATGATGCTATCATCTAATGGTAGAGGCCAGGGATATTGAAAAACATCCTACAATGCACAACAGCTCTTAAAACAAATAATTATCCAGACCAAAAATCAACAGACTGAAAAATTCTGATTTGCATCTGTATTCATATCGATGTCTAGATGTCTGAAAATGTGCTCTTATTAGAGTATACGTAGCCCTCAGCAGGATTATGTGGTTAATTGTCTGTATCTATCCAACTCTAGTAAATTCCTGCAGGACAGAGACAGTATGCAATGCCAAAGCTGTATCTCTATATTCCCTAGCACAAACCTCTAGACATAGATATACAAAGAATGTTTTCTGAAATAAAATCAGAGGACCCAGCGACACTTTCTATCCTGAAGCAACACCCTCGTTGGTCCTACCATGATATGTAAAATTGTATTTTATTAGCATCTTGAAAGCCCTTGTGAAAATGGAAATGATACCTTAAAAATAGAACATTGTAATCCTATACCAGCCATTAGCAGTTTAGCTTGAGTTGTCATATTGGCTCACTAAAAGATAGTTCCCAAACAGATAAGATATTCTTTGAAAAGTAAAACACTAAAGCTTTCATAGTCATCTTGATATATTTCTTGCTTTCTTTCTATTCTCATCAGGCTTTTAAAAGTACATCTCTTCTCTTCAATGTGAAACCCTGTCAAGAAACTAGTAGGTGCTCAATGAAAATGGATATTCATAATGTCTAACCTAGTTTATTCCAATTACTAACTAACTGGTCTCTTTGTTTTCTGATCTCATCTTTCACTAATCTAATCTAACCTGTACAGTAATACTGAATAATATTGATAACTTTAACATGACAAAGGATGTCCTAATCTTTGCAATGAAGTCCAGACTCATTGCATTGGCACAGAAGTTTCTTTCATGTGAGAAAAAAAATCACCTTTAGATCTTTTGTCATATTCTCTATCTCATCCTCAAATCCCTCTCTCTTAAGCTCCAGCAACATAAAATCCCAATCTTTTTGGAATTTATGTTTTTTTCTTATACTCTTTCTTCTGTAGAACTCCCCCATAAGATTTTCTTTTCTCTAATCTCTACAGATCATCAGATTTCTCTTGCAGAGAAGTGGAGTAGTTTCTAGCCACCAGTCTTTCAGTTAGCAGTCAGGAGCTCAAACATATTGCCCCCAGAGCTCCCTAATTAGTAGTTGAAGTTGAGTTGTAACTCAAGTCTCATGTCTTCCATGAAGCCTTTCTTGTCTCATTCAAACAGAGTTAATCACTTCGTCTTTCCTTGATCATTCATTTCCCGATTCCTAATGAAGCAAAATCCCCTGTGTTTACATTTCTTTGCAGTGTGAAATTGCTGATTCTGCTTTTTAGAGACTCCAAGAGTCCATTTCTAATGTCTGGATTTGGGGATGGTCTTGTGCCTTGCTTTGACCAATACAATATGGAAAGTGTTGCATCATTCACATCCTGGTGTCTAGGCATTAAGAAGGCATTAAGAGGACTTGAAGCTTACATTTTTGTTGTTTGAAACCGTGGGATGATCTGCTATGAAGAAACCTAGTTTTCTGGAGAATTAGATGTCATGTGGAAGAAAACTTAGATGTTGCAGCCAACAATCTGCACTAACTGGCAGGTAAGTGAGACCACCTTGAGCTGTCCAGTGTCAGTCATACTCTCATATGACTGCAGTTGCATCAGTGAACCCAGTGACAACAGCAGGTAAATCCATAGTCTCCCCATCCATACAATCCTGAAAAATAGTTAATCATTGTGTTGGATAAATTTTTATGAAGCCTTAAAAACTGATATATTACCCATGACCATATATGTACTTCTGGCATTTGATACCTTACATTGCACATACTTGCTTATGAGTATATCTTCCATAAAACACTGTAGGTTCTTTTATGTCAATGATATTCATTATAGAATATGCAGCCCATTTGATATTTCCTGACATGTAGTCAATAATATGAGCGCTTGATATACAAAAGTTTACCTTAATGATGATAGAGGAAAAAGTCAGACTGTGGTTGAAATTGATCATTCTGTACTTGCTCATTAAATTATGTATCACTTGTAGGCTGATTTAATATATTAAATTTTACTTTACCTGATATTTTGAAAAAAAGCTATAGAATCATAAAACCTTATTGCTCATGGAAATCACCTTACCCATCATTATAAATTTTTGATGAGTAAACTGAAGCAAATAGAAACAATCTATCTAGGATGTGGCTGCTATTAAAGTGTACTCTTCTGTTCATTTCCATCCAATTGTTTTTACATTGAAGTTAGAATACACTAAGAACATGCACTCTTTACTTAATAATATTCTAAATGTCTACTAATTTCCAGAATCTGTTCCAGATCCTTCTTTCACATCAAATTTTGAATTGCTAAGTTATGCTTATTTTATCAAACCTATGTTCTAAATTTGTAAATAATATATCTCAGAAGAACAGAAGTCAGATGTGCAAAGTATCTGGAAATTAAAAATGAAAGCAATGGACACTCGAGTTCTAACCTAGTTTGCCTGTCTTTGACAATGGCTTCTTAAACAAATCAGTTCATTTCTCTTTAAAAAAAAAAAATCATCATCTGAGAAGGAGAATCCTAGAATAAAAAATATCAAACCTTCATTTAATCTATGATATTTTATTATTTAAATAGATATGCTTGCTGGTAAAGATATTTTTACAAAAAAAAAAAAAGAATTGATTAATTCCTTTTATTTTTTTTACAGCACTCATATCTGTATATTTATATGTGCCTACATGCATACATACATATAAATGGTACTTTAATATATCAAATTTAAGCTTGTACTAAGTATTAAATGGCTAAAGCAATCTTAATAGGCTCATTCTCTATAGTCAAAAGAAGTACCCAAAACAGAGGATGTGCCTGAAAATATAATCATTGAAATTATCTGAATCCTTTCTGTATTGGCTCATATGATTGAGAGACTCAGAAATATCAGTTTCACTTCTCTTGAGCCATCCTAATGAAATTTGGAAACTCACTTTCAAGTTTCTTGGCTGCATCTAATGTTGCTATAGTCACTTCCACTGAAGGAAACAATATAGGAACAGAGACGAGGCTGCATTTTTATTATTATTATTATTTATCTCAACTGTAATAGAATGTCTTGTTCCTTAAGTTTACCTGGAATATCCAATTAATAGTGTGACAATATTATGGAATCATAAGATGTTAGATAATAAGGATGTTTATGTTTCTGCTTTCCCACTGTAAACTCTCTCTTGGCAGTCTCATTCAAATTCATAGTTTCAAGGACAACTGTTTACTGGTAACTTTGAATTCTTTATTTTTGCCAGATCAGAAAATCCTTTCTGGTCTATATACACAATGACATAATAGATCTCTCCAACCTGATGCTCCACTGCCACTCTAAAGCAGTGTTTCCAGGATTATCCCTCCTTTCTTCATGTGAAAATCCTGATTCTCTCCATGTAAAGATTCCAAGTTGTACTAAGAGATATGGGTCTAGCTCCAATATCCAAGTCTGTTCTATTCACCACACTACTACCAGACTGAATGATGTAAAATGTGATCCTGATTTCTTTTCCACTCCACAGCATGGTAGATAAAGTTCTTAGTTAATGAGCCATACCCTATTTTTGTAGTTTTATCCTGTCATATCCTCCAGTTTTTCTTATACTCCATACTTGTTGCATTTGCTCTCTGTGGTGTATCAAACACATCACTGACTTTTGTGGCTCTGAACATTGGAATATTATTTTTCTTCTAGTAATTTTTCTTCCTTTTATTTCCCCCCCCTGCCTATGTATCTCTTGGAGGCAGCTCTATTTTAATGTAGGCAGGTGCAGTGGGGTTAGGAACAACTAAGGGAGATAAACTTGTCTGTCAATTTGATATCCTGTTGTGGCTTACATATTACCATGAGGCTAGAGACTATGCCACCATGTTTCAAAATGGCAGCTGGGTTACCCATGGTAGACAGGTTTCAGCGGAACTTCTGGGCTCAGACAGACTCAGGAGAAGGAAAAAGCCATCCACTTCTCAAATAATTGGCTAGTGAAAACCTTATGAATTGCAGTGGAACACTATCTACTATATTACTGGAAAACTTTATGAATAGCCATGAAATATTGTACAATGTAGTGATGGGAGATGAGCTCCTCAGGTGGGAAGACACTCAAAATTTGACTGGCGAAGAGGTGACTACTCAAAGTAGAGATGACATTGACTATATACATAGAGTAAAGCTATCAGGACCTCCACTGGCTGATGTGTTATGACTCCAAATGAGTAGAAACAGATATGTTAATAATCAGAATATGGAATGTAAAATGTATGAATCTAAGAAAAATGATAGTTGTCAAAAATGAAATGGAATGCATATAGATTGATATCTTAGACATTAGTGAGCTGAAATGGACTGATTGTGGCCATTTTGAATCACACAACTACATGATCTACCATGCCAGAAATGACAAATTGAAGAGAAATGCCATGATATTCATCATCACAAAGACTGTTTCAAGATCTGTCCAGAAATACAATGCTGTCAGTGATAGGATAATATCCATATGCCCACAATGAAGACCAGTTAATATTACTGTTATTCAAAGCTATGCACCAACTACCAGAGCTACAGATAAGGAAATTGAAGAATTCTACCAATTTCTGCAATCTATAATTGACTGAACATGCAATCAAGATCTGCTAATTATCACTAGTGACTGGAATGTAACAGATGGAGACAAAGAAGAGTTACCAGTAATTGGAAATATGACTGGTGATAGAAATAATGCTGGAGATTACATGATAGAATTTTGCAACACCAACAACTTATTTATTGCAAATAAATTTTTTCAACAACATAAGTGATGACTATACACATAGACTTCACCAGATGGAGTACACAGGAATCAGACTGACTATATCTGTGGAAAAAGATGATAGAGAAGTTCAATATCTTCAGCCAAAACAAGGCCAGGAGCTGTTTGTGGAACAGACTATCATCTGCTCATATGCATGTTCAAGTTGAAATTGAAGACAGTTAAAAGAAGTCCATGAGAGCCCAAATATGACCTGGATAACATCTTTTCTGAATTTAGAGACCATTTAAGGAATAGATTTGATGCACTGAACACCAATGATAAAAAAATAAAAAAAAAGAGGAAATGTGAAATGACATCAAGAACATCATGCATGAAGAAAACAAAAAGTCATTAAAAAGACAAGAAAGGAAGAAAAGACCAAAATGGATGTCAGAACAGACTCTGAAACTTGTGCTTGAGAGTAGCTAAAGCAAAAGGAAGAAATGACAAGATAGATAAACTGAACAGATTTCAAAGAGTAGCTTGAGAAGACAAAGCCAATCACTATAAAGAAATGTGCAAAGATCTGGGGTTAGAAAAATAAAAGGGAAGAATACACTCAGCATTTCTCAAGCTGAAAGAACTGAGGAAAAGATTTAAGACTCAAGTTGCAATATTGAAAGTTTCTATGGGCAATATAGTGAACAATTCAGGAAGCATCAAAAGATGATGGAAGGAATACACAGTCACTATACCATAAAGAACTGGTCAATGTTCATCCATTTCAGGAGATGGCATATGATCAAGAACTGATGGCACTGAAGGAAGAAGTCAAAGCTACACTGAAGGCATTGGTAAAGAAAAAGCTGCTGGAATTGATGGAATACCCATTGAGATATTTCAACAAACAATGTCCCACTGGAGGCACTCACTCAGCTATTCCAAGAGATTTGGAAGACAGCTACCTGGCCAACTGACTGGAAGAGATCCATATTTGTACACATTCCAAAGAAAGTTGATCCCATGGAATGTGGAAATTATTGAATAATATCATTAATATCACATGCAATAAAATCTTACTGAAGATAGTTCAAAAATGGTTGCAGCATTAGATTGCAAAGAACTTCCAGAAATACAAGCTGGATTCAGAAGAGGATGTGGAACAAGGGATATCATTGCTGATGTCAGATGGATCTTAGCTGAAATCAAAGAATATGAGAAAGATGTTTACTTATGTTTTATTGACTATACAAAAGCATTCAATTGTGTGCCTCATAAGAAAGTATGGATAACATTGAGAAGAATGGGATTATACTCATAAGAAACCTGTACATAGATCAAGATCCTGTCATTTGAACAGAACAAGGGGCTACAGCATGGTCCAAAATCAAGAAGGGAGTGTGTCAAGATTGTGTCCTTTCACCATATTTATTCAACTTGTATGCTGAGCAAATAATCTGAGAAGCTGGATTATATGAAGAAAGTGGCATCAGAATTGAAGGAAGAATCATTAACAACCTGTGATATCCAGATGACACAACTTTGCTTTCTGAAAGTAAGGATGACTTGAAGCACTTATTGATGAAGATTAAAGATTACAGTCTGCAGTATGAATTACACCTTAATATAAAGAAAAGAAAAAATCCTCACAACTGGTCCAATAAACAGCTTCATGATAAATGAAGAAAAGATTGAAATTGTCAAGGACTTCATATTACTTGGATCTACCATTAACACCAAGGAAGCAGCAGTCAAGACAACATATGATGTATTACATTGGGCAAATATGAGCAAAGATGTCTCCATGAAGACTAAAGTGCACCTAACCCAAGCCATGGTATTTTCAATCTCCTCTTATGCAAGGAGCTCTGGTAGCATAGTGCCTAAGGCATTTGACTGCTAACCAGAAGGCTGGTGGTTCAGATCCACCAGCCACTCCTCGGAAGGAAGGTTGGGCAATCCTACTTCCGTAGTGATACTGCCTCGGAAACCCAAGGAGGGGTCGCTATGAGTCGGGGCCGACTCGACGGCAAATAACAACAACAACAACAACTTATGCATGTAAGAGTTGGATAATGAATAAAGAAGACCAAAGAAGAGTTGATGCTTTTGAGTTGTGGTATTGGAGAAGAATGCAAAGAGTACCATGGTCTGTTGAAAAGACTAACAAATCTGTCCTGGAAGAAGTGCAATCAGAATGCTTCCTTGGATGAGAGAATGACTAGACTTCGTCTCACCTACTTTGGTCATATTGTCAGAAGGAACCATTCCCTGGAAGACGATATCATGCTCATAAAGTAGAAGAAGGCCCTCAAGGGGATGGATAGATATAGTGGCTGCAACGATAGGCTCAGATGTAGCAAGGATTGTGAGCCTGGCACAGAACTGGGCAATGTTTTGTTCTACTGTGCATAGGGTTGCTATGAGTTAGAGATGGCTCAAAGGCACCTAACAACAAAAACATTTATCTCTTTGTACCTCAACACCAATTCTACTTCCTGGAAAGATTTATCTAACTTTCTTTATCCAAGAGTTTTTTGTCTATTTTAGAGTAGCAATTACATTTTCAGTCTGTTCCTTATTAAACCATTTCATCATACAGTTATTCAGTTAGGGTGAAACACAGCACACTAAGAACAAAACGCTGCTTCATTTCTGAAAGGCTAATAACCTCTTAGAAAGAAAAGATCAGTTGTACAGATTATGTAAAATTTTTTTTAAAGCCCATCACTGACATCCAAGAGAACAGCAATCCTTGATTCATTTGCATATGACATTTTCATGCAGATATAACACCCATTAACCCAGAATGTGGAAGGCGAGAGGAGGAAAAGAGAATATCTTATGAATTTCTGGGTTGTGAGGCATGAACAAGAGTTTTCAATACTTTCCATACTAATGCAGTGGTGTTGGTGTTCAGAGTAGTGGAGTTGGCTCTGACTCATAGTGACCTTATTTACAACAGAATGAAACACTGCCAGTCCTGTCCTGCACCATTCTAACAATCCTTTTTATGCCTGAGTCCGTTATTGCACCCACTGTGTCAATCCATCTTGTTGAGTGTCTTCCCTTTCTTTATTGATGCTCCACTTTACCATGTATGATATACTTCTTCAGGGAATGATCCATTCTGACAACATGACCAAGTACATGAGATGAAGTCTGGCCATTTTTGCTTCTAAAGAAAGTCTGGCCATTTTTGCTTCTAAAGAGCATTCCAGCTTCACTTATTTCAGGGCAAATGCTTCGTTCTTCTGGTAGTCCATTGTATTTTTCAGTATTCTTCACCTAAACCATACTTCAAAGGCATTGACTCTTCTTCAGTGTTTCCTTAGTTATCATCTAGCTTTCACATGTACATGAGGCAATTGGATATACCATTGCTTGGGTTGAGTAAACCTTAGTCCTCAAAGTGACATATTTGCTCTTCATCAACGTAAAGAGATCTTTTGTAGAAGATTTGTCCAGTGCAATACCACCTCTAATTGCTTGACTGCTGCTTCCATGAGTGTTGACTGTGGATTGAAGTAAAATGAAACCCCTGACAACTTTAATCTTTTCTGTGTTTGTCATGATGTTGCTTATTGGTCCAGTTGTGAGGATTTTTGTTTTCTATACGCTGAGTTGTAATCCATATTAAGTTAAGCACTGTAGTCTTTGATTTTTATTGGTAAATGCTTCAAGTCATCTTCACTTTCAGCAAGTAAGGTTGTGTCATTTGCACATCCCTGGTTGTTAACATGTGTTCCTCCAATCCTGATGTTGCATTCTTCCTGTTATAGTGCAGCTTCTTGGATTATTTGTTCAGCATAGAGATTAGTAGATATTGGGAAAAGATACAACCCTGATGAAATATCAAGTAAGAATTTTTTGGATATAAGACAAAAACTTCAGATTTTCCACATGGTTTCAATCCCTATGTGTTCAGTCAATCAACAGTATTTTATAAATGCAGAGGAAATGGGGAGAATAGCTTAAAGGAAGAAATATACCATAAACAAATATACCTTATCGTAGGATACTTAGAAATACTTATAAATATTCAGGTAACTGATGCATGAAGGTAGGTATCAAAAAAGAGGGTCACTCAAATCATACACTATACAAGTTCAGAAAAGGAACACTTTTTCCAGTGGGAAGTCAGAGACAATTTCATGAAGAATTGTAATTTCAGTCATACATTTAGATGACATGCAACAAAGCAGCCTTTGAAACATTATGGTATAGCATATTAGAAATATTTCAGTTATTTATTCTGTGAAAATAACTATTTCTATGAAACAGGAATAATAAAAAAAGAAGTAAGGGAGAGAAAAGACTATTTACATCAAATTGGTACCACATATATTTCTGGAAATCTTGTAATTTATAAATTTGTTTGCAGTTTCATGGGCATAAATACGATTCTGTTTTTCTGAAGAAGTAGCATCACTTGGTAGAAAAGATCCGAATTTGGAGACAGAGAGCTCTCTCATTCACTAGTAGTTTAAACATTAGCATGCTGCTTGCCTTCACTGAGCCTCATTTCCTTAAATGAGAATTGACAGTAGCTTCTCAAAAGCCTTCTGTGAGGACAGGATGAAATAATATGTATAATTTGGAAATTTAAATAATTCCCAACTCTTTGTTTTTTCCTGTCCCTTGGTGAATACTGACTATATTATAGGGTGTAAGTAAATGAATATAAAATTATAACTTCTTTGGAAGTGAAAAAAGTATTCTTTGAGAGATGGGGGTAAGAGATTCTCCATTTGTTCATCATGGCCTTCTCTTTGGGGGAAAAAATAAAAGTCTCAATTTGCCTGTCAGACAAAAATGACTAAATCAGACTATAAATAGAATTCTGGCTTTCCCCCACTTGTTTGACCCTAGTTCTCAGAACATTTGTCACAGGGTCATTTTGATGATTAAATGAATTCCTGTAAGCAATATGCAACATTAATGGAAGAAGCATCAAGAAATCAAATGATATATTGCACTGGGCAAACCTGCTGCAAAAGAACTCTTTAAAATATTTAAAAGCAAAGATAAGACATGATACTTTCTACCACCACATATACATGTGAATAATAATGTAATAAAGAATAATTGATGCATTTGAATTATGTTGTTGGCAAAGAATATTGAATATACCACAGACTGCCAAAAGAATGACCAAAACGATCTTGGAAAAATTACTACCAGAATGCTACTTAGAAGTGAGGATAGTGAGATTTTGTCTCTCATATTTTGGACATGTTATCAGGATGCACCAGTCCCTGGAGAAGAGCATCTTGCTATGTAAAGCAGAGGATCAGCAAAAAAGAGGAAAACCCTCAATGAGATGGATTAACACATTGGCTATTTCAATGATCTCATATATAGCAACAATTTGAGGGTGGTGCAGAAATGAATAGTGTTTCATGGTGTTGTACAAAGAATCACTATGAGTTGGAACCAAACTGACAGCACCTAACAACAATAGGAAATATTTTTAGAACACTTTTTGACATTTTATTAATGTTAGCTATTATTATTATTATGACTTTTACTGTCACTGCTAATATTACTACTACCACTATTATTATAATTATATAGAATGGGCAAAAGATGTCTAATCTACAGGGTTATTGTAGGATGAAATCTGATGAATAACTATGATGGTTCTTAACTAGGTTTGCTTGTGTCCCTGCCCACCTAGGGGATATTTTTCAATGTTTGGAGATATTTTTTTGTTCTCATAACTGGAGGTTCCTTCTGGCATGTAATGAATAGAGGCCAGAGATGTTGCTAAGCATTCTGCAAAGCACAGAACACCACCTTCCCAAAACAAAGAATGATTTTACTCAAAATATCAATAGTCTCTAGATTGAGAAACAGGAACTTAATTTAAATCCAGTGCTTGGAAGAATAGGGATGAATGATTGACAGCCCACTCTCATCAGTATAGACATTCTCAACATACTCATCCTGATAATTATCATACACTGAAGATCTCTTTCTGGCCTTGGACTGATTTTCAGATATAAAGGAAGAAAACATATGTATAAAATAAATTCTATTTGATTTCATCAAACTGCTTTCATGGAAAGGCTCCTGACCCCTGGGAATCTGATACCAGTTTTTCTTTTCCTTCTCTTCCTTCTCCAGCTGAGGAAGCTAGGCCCTCTGGAGAGTAATCAGGCACGGGAGCTGGCCAAGTTGGTGCCAGGAGTGTGCAGGGCCTGGTCTCTGGGGGTAGGCAGCCATATAGCTTGAGTTTACCAAATGAAAATAACCACCAGAAAGTCTGCTCTCTAGGAAATCCTGTGACTTAGCTCCCAAAGAGACCCCAGGAGCCAGAAACCTAGATCTCTCACTCCTGATCCCTGAATAAGTCCACTTAGTTTACAATAGGGCACTGAGAGCTATGTTGAGGGAAAAATAAAATAAGTAAAAATACATACCTCCCAGGTCTCACATTTTGGAAAGTGACAGATGTATGACTAAACCTCTTCAGAGACAAAGTGATTTTAGATGGTGCCAAGTCATGTAGCTTTTTGCCTTCCTCCCCACTTCCCAGGGTAGGGCTGGCTGCCATGGTAAATACCCTTGGGAATAGGAGGTAGGTGACTAGTTCAGGGGAGTATGATATAATCTCTTGGCCACTAAAAATCTCAGTTTTATGTTTCAGATAATATTCGTTGGAAGGGCTCTGTGAAGTGGGCATCCTTTCTCTCCTTTGATAGATGATAATACCATTTGTAATAATAAAATCATAACAATAGGAATCATAATAATATTTGCTTATATCATTTTCCCTTTCCAGTTCTAAATGTGTTAAATATGTGAATTAATTTTACATAACACATTTTTCTGTGTTGGAAGGATAGCACTGAAAAGATTTCTGAATGATTTTAAAATATGACTAATAACAAAGAAGTTGAATGAACTGCCGAATTAAATATTCCTTGATAGTTACCTGAATTTTAAACTAATGAAGAAACTTTGAGGAAGTGTAATATGTAATAAGAGATGAGGCTCACTATGACAGCTTTTAAAATGCAGTTGAAAAATAATGCTCTAAAGGTAAATTCAGTAAGTTTTCACTTCAGATTATTATTATTATTATTATTATTATTATTATTATTTTTTTTTTAAATTTATATGGAGCCTTCTCTGAACATCAGCTTATTTTGTTCAGGTGGGTGAGAAGCAGTTGAAATTCTACAGTTGAAAAACATAAACTACAAAATTTTATATATCTATGCCATTCCTTTTAAGACATTGTAGAGTAATTGACTTTATACTGCTTTTGTGCTGACTTAGGATGAGATAAGAATAACTTGCAATAAACCCAATAAAACAAAAACTCATGTAAATTGATGCAAATGCTACTTTTTAAATGCTTGAGGATGACTTCATCAAGAAGACAAGTCATTACCCTATTTATTTGCTCTAAGATATATTCCTGATTTGTGAGATCTAAATTTACAAGTGAGTTGGGAAGAAAATATACTACTTGAATTTGGCTCTTAAAGCACTCGGGCACAACTTTCCAGTCCCTGTTCTATCCCCTACATTGGTAGAGAATACAAACTTCACATATTTCTGTCCTACACAAATAGGACTTTACTCTTCATTTCCCAGAGAAAACAGAGGCTCCTAACATAGACTCTGATGCATAAGAGGCATTCAACAAATATATATTGAATAAAAAAAAAAAAGATGGGTAGATAGAATGAAAATTTTGCTAAAACGTCATAAATAACTCCTCATTCAAGAAGATAATTTTGACTAGAATTTAGAAAATTATTTTATATTATCTCAATGAATTATACATATTTGTCTGCATGCATTCAAATGCTGTATACAATTAGACATAAAACAATAGAAAATCAGTAAGTATTTGTGTTGATTGAATGAAGCGTAGGTTATTTTCAAGCTTCAAAGATATGTAGTAAAAAACAGTAAAATTTTCTTCAGATAATTGAGTTATGAAACATGATTGATCCATTATTATGGTAATAGTGTTGTGACCAATATATGCTGCAATATATGCTGCAAGTAGCTGAATATTGTGTTTACAAAAAGTTATTTAACAATCTGTATTTAAGCTATCTTGAAAAGTCCACTGTACTTAGGCTCCTTTCTTATTGGCTAACTATTAACATTCTAATCTTAAGAGTTTGACTAGTTTGTCCAACACAGATACTCAGTATATTAGCTGGATTTTAGGGAAAAGAAAATTCCAGATCCATAAGGAAATGGTACAGTCATACAATGGTATCATTTGGATCATCTGAAAAAGGATTTTACTGACTTATTCAAAGTTGCCTGGATTATAAAGTAGTATGTTAACCAGTCTACATGAATATGTCATAAATCTAAGTGTTAAAATAGTGATGCTTAGACCCAAAATTAGACATACAAATATAGTCAGAGGGCTTAAAGGAATCACATGTCTGATACAGAACAGCAACTCAGTTGGATATGGGGAAAATGTGTCCTGATCCACCCATTCTGGTGCTAAAGCAGCAAGATACCCAAAACTCAAGGGAAGTACTTAGAGTACAAATTAAGTTTGTAGCAACTATAGTTGTATTGCATCAGTTAGCACTCAATTAGGCTGATATACACAGGCACTGGAGAAACAAAAACAGCATATTACAATAATGAGAGAAGTACATTTTGATTACCTTCAAAAGATCTAGTATGTGAACTCCAGTCCATTAATACAAGAGAAAATGATGAAGAGTGTGGAAAGAGATGAAAGATTTCATGGACTACTGGAAAACTTGGGATTCATGGCCCTGGTGTCCTAGACTGGGTCATTTCACACATTGGTGTCTGGAGGCTCTCATCTTTCAATTAGGAGATAAAGCTAGAGGCATTTATGATACCTCTCATCTTCTTATAAATCAATTACATCAAGCATGGAAGAAGCCTAGGACAACTAGCCTCACTTGCACACAGAATATAGTTACATACAACTTATATTTCTACATTTACCCCTGTGTATTGCTGGGAGAAAGGATCAATATCTTAGTGATACTTACATATTTAATCTTTCTGAACAATAAACTGCTATCTACTGCATCCGAAACATCCACTAAACTGCTTCAGAAATTATTTTCCAACCAAAAATTATTTTCCAATTATTTACCCAAAATCTACAAGTTAAAATATATGCCAATAAATTCTATGTATTAGAATTTAGGAATACAAAAAAACTTACCAAAAGTCATATAACTAGTATGAAGAATACTTGTATTACATTCTTTCTCATTTGATTTCAAAGTCCATGTCATTTTCACCTCTATACTGTTTAATGTTTATGTAATAAAAAATTTGGAAGTATATAAAATAGGAAATAAACAAGAGGAGTGAGTGAAGGAAGACAATAAGAAAAGAAATAACTTTCCCCAAGATAATGTACATTTTTTTTTCAGTTATCAAAATCCTAAATTTATAAACAAAAAATAAATACTCTTCTTAGTGAATTTATCATGTAATAAGCTTTTTCCTGGATTTTTGCAAACATAACACGTTTTAAAGATGTTTAAACACATATGTTCCTTCCTTTTTTCTCTTTAACTTCCCTCATTCGTGAATTCATTCATCAGTCCAAACTGCATATATATAATGTATCAATACATGCACACTTCACTGATTGACATGGTAGGTTCCAAAGACCAGGTCATTATGTGAAAATTGGTACCATGCAAAAATTCAGCTAGCAAAAGTTTCTCAGCTCCAAGTGTCATTTCAGAGGTGGCCCATTGTGGCTGATCCCTCCCCTGTAGCTGCTTTCCACAACTTGCTCATCTGTACATTGTGTCAGCTTGTGCCATTTCAAATCACAGGCAGAACTGATGGGGTCAGGATTTACAGCCAGGAGGTGACCTGCTATACTCTGACCCATGCAGAAATATCTACCCTCACAGAACCAACACCCACTGGCCCCAATACCCCCAAGCCTGCAAATGGTGGAACTCAGAATCTGTGATGAAATGACTGTGATATGTCCTGTCTGCATCTCTCTGCCACTTTCTCACAGACTCATGGCCTGAAGCCACGGACTAGGCCAGGATTCGACAAAAATATAGTGCACGCATGTAAGTTAATGGCCTAAGGCCCAAGTGTCTGACCTTTTCTCTCTTTCTCTCTTCCTCTCCCTCTCTCTTTTTCTCTCTTAGATTTTTAAACTTATTTGAATCGAAGACTTGGTAGTGGGGTGGGTGGGAGGAATCAAGGACTTGGGGTTCAGGGTGGAGGCACTGTTTCATTGGAAATACATGGGTCATTATCTGGCTTTAAGGTGATTTAAGTAGATCTTTTACTATTGTCATAAATGCAAAATATTGTTAATGAGATAGTCGATAAATGAGGAATATATATACCTACTTCTCACTTATAAACTACCTTATTGTCTTACATTTTGCCCATAAAATAATAATAATAAATCTATTGTCTATTTTATACATTAGTGAGGTGGTGGACATGGTGACAACAGGTTCATACCATCCCTTCCCTCAAGGAGGGTCCTTTGAAGGTCTTCAGGAAGTTAAGCCATGCTGCCCTTCACTTTTTGCTCCCTCCTGCTAGGAGGGGCACTATGTCTAGTTGTCATGTGAGGTCGACATTTTCCATGGCATGGCCTCTGGCTAGATACATAAGCAACACCTAGCCATGGGATGCCTGTGTGGGTTCCTATCTACTATGCAGCCAGAGGCCCTGTAGCTCAAATTTACTGTTAGTTTGGAAGGGATGAAAGAAAGAGGCATTGATGAGGGTGTTTGAAATAAAATAATACAAGCTTAATGACATCCCGAAGTGAACCAAACTGAGCTTTGAACCATCTACTTTGATGGGGCTGGATGCTCAGTCAGGCTCCCAGTGCCTTCCTAGGAAGCTCTGTGCCTCAGTGACTCTCGAGGCCTGAACAGCAGAGCAGACTCCAAGACTGCAAATGCAGGCCTTGCAGGAGTGGGAAGGGAGAACTGGAGGTTGGTCCTTGAGAAAAGCTCTGGCCCAGAACAGGAGGAAATTGAAGTGGTTAAGCTGTGGGCCCTCCTGTCACATAACCCAACTTTATCCAGCTTTGTTTCCTCCATGCCTCCACACAGGAATAAATCATAATTGAATTTATCACAGTAATAAGCACATCAGGAAGTCTTTGTTGTTGTTATTGTTATGTGCCGTCGAGTCCGATCCAACTCATAAGGACCCCTCCTTGGGTTTCAGAGGCAGTATCACTACGGAAGTAGACTGCCCCATCTTCCTTCTGAGGAGGGACTGGTGGGTTTGAACCACCAGTCTTCTGGCTAGCAGTCAAGTGTCTTAGGCACTATGCTACCAGAACTCCCTCAGGAAGTCTTAGCTGTTACTATTTCTATGATCATATTTTCTAAATAATAATAATAATGCAACAACAACACTCTGCCATTGAGTCAGATCTGACTCTTAGTGACCCCTCCTTGGGTTTCTGAGGTGTTACCACTATGGAAGTAGATTGCCCAAACTTCCTTCAGAGGAGTGGCTGCTGGGTTTGAAACGCCAGCCTTCTGATTAACAGTCTTAGGCATAGAGGATTTGAATAAAGAAAAAAGAATCCTCCATTTTTGCATAACTATCTGGGCTCTTTGGAACCAACTGTGTCAACAGATGAGGAGTAAGGGTATATGTGTGTATGTATATGTATATATGTATATATGTATATATGTGTATATATATATATATGTGTGTGTGTGTGTGTGTGTGTGTGTGCATGCATGTATGCATATATGTGTGTGTGTGTGTGTGTGTGTCTTCATGGGTCTGTATTAGGCTTGGGACCTTGAAATTTATTAGGGGAACAAACTATATGAACTAGTGGACAATAAATTTGGACATGTAAGCCTGAGTTAAACAAACAAGAAAATACAGGTGCCCAATAGGTGAGCAAACATATGCCCATAGAGTGTAATTAGTACAAGAGGAAACACCTGTACTTTGTGGGCAGCTCTGGGAAGATTTCCAGAAGTGATTGAGCTAGATTTGACACAGGGATGAGTTGATAAATTGAAGATACCTTGGCCTCAAACTATACACAAAGAAGAAATTTGGACATTATCTTTTTTATTCCAATAGAGTAAACTATTCCCAAATAAGGGAATTTAATCTTCATATTATTCTGTTAGAATATTGACAGGGACCAAGAGTATAGGAATCTTATCCAACTTCTTCATCACTGTGCCCACCTCACCTAGCATAGTTCCTTTCATAAAAACTTAATGCATATTTAGAAAATAAATAAATACATATATATTTTAAATGTTTGTAAGATATTCTGCTTTAAAGGAGTGACTACTCAGGATCTCTCATACTGAAATAGGGACAAAGGGGAGAAATAAAAAAAAAAAAAAAAAAACAGAGATTAAAGATAATTCAGGTCATACTCCACCTTCTCAAAAATAAGCAGCTGTCATTTTGAGAGTCATTACTATGGGTCTGACTCTCTGATAAGTAGTTTATTTGTGGATCATCCTAGGTAACACTTTACAACAATAATATCAGACTTGGTTAATAATCGCAGATTGAGGCAAATGATCTCGGAATGTTATATCGCCAAAGCCACACCAATAATAGGAGACAGAGCTGGAACTTGGCCTCTGAGCTCTTTGACTATAAAACTTTGCCCTGAACCAATATATAAATTGTGTGTTTGTATATGCTTATCCAAGGATAAGCATTGGAATACATAATTAGGTATGGCATGATCTTGGAAATTTTGTTGAAGACTGAAGGAAGCACTTCCAATTTTAAAGTGCAGAGTAACCACAAAGTAGATTGATCAAGGTCACCTGCTGACCTTACTTCTATGCTTCATCTTCTTGGTAACTGCTGTTGTCTTGAGCCTTAGAGTTCCTGCAAAGGACCTCATCCCACACTTACTGAACAGTTGAGATTTTGTTTTCTTTTCCTATGTCCGTGATCTAGTTTTTTCAGTTATGTGATGTCTTCATAATATTCTCTCATTGTCTGACTAATCCATTGTCTCTACTGTTGGTGATAAAACAGGCTCTGATGCTTGGAGCATCTACAGTTCAAAGAAAAATACAGCATTGAGGCTAAAGAAACTGAACTCCAAAATGGATCTTGAAGACTGAGGAAACTGGGAGAAACAATATTAATATCAGATCACTTGAACTAATTAAAAATCAAAGGAGATATGGCAGCATAACAGAATGTTTATGGTGGGGATTAGAATTTATGGTGGGGATTAGTGTGGATTTGAGTCTTTATTTTGTTTACCACCTTTTTGATCATGTATATGTTACTAATCTTCCATCAGTGTTATTGTTTGTAAAATGATTATAGTCATGATGACAAAGGTGGTTCTTATCACATAGATTGAGTGAATATTAAATGAGCTAATCCAAATACAGCTACAGTTTTGAGTACACATTTGTCATAACCTTTGATTAAGTAAAGTAACAATGCACTGTAATAAATTTTTATGTTTTATTTATTAATATTTAATAAATAGTAATATTCTAATCTAATAATAATTAAGGAGCTCTGGTAGCATAGTGCCTAAGGCACTTGATTGCTAACCAGAAGGCTGGCAGTTCAAACCACCAGCCACTCCTCAGAAGGAAGATGGAGCAATCTACTTCTGTAGTGATACTGCCTCGGAAACCCAAGGAGGGGTCGCCATGAGTCAGGTCCAACTTGATGGCACATAACAACAACAACAACAACAACAATAATTAAATTGTTATAGTTGTTGTTGTTGCTGCCATTGAGTCAGTTCCATTTCACAGAGACCCCATGTACAACAGAACAAAATGTTGCCAGGTCCTGTGCCATCTTCACAATTGTGGCCATGCTTGAGTCCTTTGTTATAGCCACTGTGTCAATGCATAACTTTGAGGGCTTTGCCCTTTTCTGCTGACCTTCTACTTTACCAAGGCTGATATCTTTCTCCAGGCACCGGTCCCTTCTAACCACATGATCAAATTAGGAGAAACAAAGTCTGGCCATTCTTGCTTCTACGGAGCATTCTGGCTGCACTTCCTCCAAAACAGATTTGTTCATTCTTCTGGCAGCCCATAATATTTTCAATATTATTAGCCAAAGCCATAATTGAAATGCATCAATTCTCCACTGGTGGAC
Source organism: Orycteropus afer afer (assembly GCF_000298275.1). Lineage (NCBI taxonomy): Eukaryota > Metazoa > Chordata > Mammalia > Tubulidentata > Orycteropodidae > Orycteropus > Orycteropus afer. Next base: position 17,277,516 of record NW_006921612.1, on the reverse strand, counting down.
TTCTTTATTCACTGTCCAGGTTCCAGATATATGTGAGAAGATTGAAAACACCACCACTCTCTGTCAATTTGTCATATTGTGCAGGCTTGTGTGTTGCTATGGTGTTGGAAGCTACCATCAGAGTCAAATACTAACAGGGTTACCCATTGAGGACAGGTTTCCGTGGAGCTTCCAAACTAAGAAGGATGTGGCAGTTCACTTCTGAAGAACTGGTCATTAAAAACTTGTATAGTGGTAGCCCTAAAAAAGTAAGGGAAAAAATAAAAAAAAATGCTTGCTTCCCTTCCCCACTTTCCCAACAATTTTACTATTTGGGGATTGTGTTTCTAAATATTGACCACACACAACATACAGTTCTTTCTGGGAATTATCTGGATGTATTATCATTTCTTAAAGTCAACTCTGAAAGAACAAGTAGATAAATAAGTACTAAATCTTTAAAGAAGTCCTGTTTGTCACTGATTGGTTAATTCTGCACCATCTGGAAGAAGTCTCATTGCTTCCTCTATAGACCAAATTTCTAATTCTTCTCTTGAGTTATGTTACCATTAGATATATTTTATAAAGTATTTCACTTTTTCTCTTTCTTCCTGCATATATCTATCCCAATAAGTTTGTACTTCTCAGAGGCACCTATCACTAAATTAATGATTTATGAAACAGCTTTTGTAGATTCAAAGGATTTTTTTGGGACTAATATTTTCGATATAAAGATGATAGTTATGTATTTGGACCTTATTTGCCTTCTATGGAGACACTAATTCCATCACTCAATATAGTACCTGGTACATAATAAATACTCAAATAATGGTTTTTTTGAACTGACCAGGTACCATCAGATGGTAGTTTGACCTTGCAACTAGCAGTACAGAGAAAAAAAAAAATAACATGAAGTTTGGAGGGAAATGCTCCACCTTTACCATATGTACTGTGCTTCCTAGTATTCACTGTATTAAATTGGGACAATTTATTATTTAGGTGTCTATCTAAAAATTTATGAGGAAAGGGAACCTTACTCTTTTTACTTCGGGATTTTCAAAACTTAATACTTTAATATAAACATAGAAAACATTTCAAGAACACTTATGTCTTTATCATATGTGACATTCTCATAAAAGTATAAAAAATCAGAATGAATTGAGCCCATAAAATAGAATTACTAACTCATTCTAAACATGTATCTATTTTGATTGACTTTGCGATGGTGAAAAGTCACCTATGATCTTATTTCTGTAGAAGTATTGAAAGACACCATTACCAATGGCCTTCTTAAGAGATATATAATGGGATTTACTGACTCTCGTAGATTATCGTAACTATCATTATTGTTTTACTTTCAATAGGCTCATATGCATGTGAGAGCTGGATGATGAGTAAAGAAGACCAAAGAAGAGTTGAAACTTTTGAGTTTTGACAAAGAATACTGGAAGTGCTATGGACTGCCAAAAGAGTTAATAAATCTGTCCTGGAAGAAGTGAAGCCAGAATGATCCTTGGAATCAAGATTGGCCAGACTTCATCTCATATACTTTGGACATGTTGTCAGAAGGGAGCATTCTGTCAAGAAGGATATCATGCTTGGTATAGTGGAGGGTCAACGAAAAGGGGAAGGTCCTCAACAAGTTGCACTGACACAGTGGCTGCAATGATAGGCTCAAGCATAGCAAAAATTGTTAGGTTGACTCAGGACTGGGCAGTGTTTCATTTTGTTGTACCTAAGGTCGCTATGAGTTGGAGATGACTTGATGGCACCTAACAACAACAACAACAACAAGAACATCATGTTTGTTTTGCTTACTAAATATACATTAAAAAATAAATAAATAAAAGAACACCTGCCATTGAGTTGATTCCCACGCATAGAGACCCACAATGGGTTTCTCAGGTGGTAAATATTTAGCAGAAGTAGATTGTCCCATCTTCCTTCTCAGAGTGGCCGGTGTGTTTGAACTGCCAAGCTTCTAGTTAACAGTCAAAGTATAAATAGAATTAAAAATTGTTGGTGTTGAAATCCATGTTTAAAATTGTCTTCTCATTTTCTTGACAAATGAATCAAAACCTAGAAAGCCTCATTATATTATTTATGGTCACACAGCCACAAAGTTACAGAATAAAGAGATCCCAGTCTTGTAGCTAAGCACTTACTATTCTTTTGTTGATAAATCACAATGTTCCTTGAAAAAAATGCACTCAAGTGTGACAGGCTGTTTTCTCAAGTGTTTGGTGGGTGCCTTTAAAAGGATCAAGGTAGTTGGTATTGCCAAAAAGTTCATTCATTCTATTTTCTAGATTTTCTCCCTTATTTTTATTCCTTTATTTGAGAAAATAATAAAAGTTGCAAACAATTCTTTATAATTAGATGTTCATAGACACAGAATAGAACAGTAACCTCCAAAAAAAAAAATTGAGGGGAATTGGAAAATTAATTTCTTTAAAATGCTGAAACCTTTTATTAGAGCTTTCACAGAAGACTACCTTAATGTTAAAATAGGGAAGATGAAGCAGAAATATGTCAATGTCTATATCTGTATCTATGATGCTTTTGTTAGGCCCTGATGAGATAGTTCTGACCCATAAAGAGTGGATGTACAAAAACAGAATGAAATTCTACTTGGTCTTGTGTCATTCCCACTATTGTTGCAATATTTGAGCCCATTATTGCAGCCACTGTATTGATTCATCTCTTTGAGAGTCTTCCTTTTTTTCACTGACCCTCTCTCTACCTCACCAAGTGTAATGTCCTTCTCCATAGACTGCTCCCTCTTAATAACATGTCCAAAGTAAAGTGAGAGGAATCTTTATCTCTCTCTCTCTAAATCTGTACATAAATCCTTATTAAGGATGTCATTATGAAAACAAGATAATATATTGCCTCAGAAAAATTCCATTTTGGAATTGAATGGATTAAAATCAGTTGTTTAATGTCATATTAAGAAGCAGTTATGCCTAACATTTTGCTCTAGAACAAAATATAAGATGATTTTGAGATATGCTCATGATATTAGCAGGCAGCACTGAATTTATAAGAAAGTATTGCCAATCAAGTCTTAGAAAAGGTGTATACCAGTTGCCATCAAGTTGATTCCAACTTATAGAGACACTATAAGACAGGATAAAACTGCCTCATAGGGTTTCCAAGGCTGAAAATTTTTATGGAAACCATCTACTATATCTATCTCTCCTGGACCAGCTGGTGGGATCAAACCAACGACATTTTGGTTAGCAGTTGAGCTTTAACCACTGTGCCACCAAGACTTCTTAGGGAATACATATGATAGAAAATATTAAAATTTTACATCATTTAAAAACTAATAGAATTGTTGAATAGATTGGATAAAAAAGAAAATATAATGTAAGGAATTTTTATTTAATAATTATAAATATTAAAAAAAGTTAAACATTTATCACTATAAAATAAATGAGAAAAATCTGCAGTATATAGAATGTTGCTGAATATAATACATTTTCATAATTTTAACTAATTGGATATTTAAAACAACTTTATTATTTAGGTCAAGAATATATTATATTGTTATTATTTGCCATCAAGTTGGCTGTCACTCATATAAACCCCATAAACAACAGATGAAAACATCGCCCAGGTTAGACCCATCTTCATGACTATTGTCACCAAAGTATGCTTTGAGTGCCTTCTAGCCTAGGAGTGTCAACTTTCAGCATTATATCTGGAAATATTCTATTGTTATACATAAGTTCTCCAAAGGCTAATTATCATAGCTAGATCATCAGGTCTTTGTTCTTAATTTGTGTTATTCTGGAAGCTCTGCTGAAACCCTACCCTCCATGGGTAACCCTACCTGTAATTTAAAATACAGTGGTTTAGTTAGCTTCCAGCATTCAAGCATCATGCAAGCCACCAGAGTAAGACAAACTGACAGATGAGTAGAGAGAATATGTTAATATCATCTTTTTCCAAAAGAGAAATGTGTGTCACAGACAATTTAAATGACTTATCCAAGTTCTCTTAGCAAGTAAGTGGTGAGGCCTGATATCTTCTAGATTTTAATCCAGCATTTTTCCCAGAAGGTCTCAATGTTTTTCAGAAGAGTTAATGTGGAATACAGGGTTCCAGGAATGGTGACACAGCATTCAGAAAATAAAACAACTTATCTTCAACTATCATGAATAACTGTATCACTTTTCTCATTGTGTTTTATAAATGAACTTTTCATAATTATTTTAGTTTGTTAGATATAACATATAATTTTATTGTATCTTTCATTAATTCAGCTCTGAAGTCAGAAAGAGCCATATTTCATTATTTAGTATATTTCTACAGAAATAAAAGTATATTTGATCATTTTTCTTTTCCTGGAAACTTTCTTTGAGCTCATGCTTGAGTCCCAAAGTGGATTTGAAATGTCCCCAACACTGAATAATTTTCAAAAGGCCTTGCAGCATGGATAGATGAGTTTTATGTGGTGGTGAGATTATGCATGAGGAACAGTTATCTTTATAGGTTTTCTATAAATTGGAAAGTAAAATAACATATTGTTGCCCTGAGCTCTTAGGTAAGAAAGGAACGAATGCATTACTAGTGACTTTTTGAAGGACTCCAACTTTTGTGGTCTGTGCCTGACTCTAAATTGTCTGACAGTGAACTGGAGACTGCACTACACAATAATCCCGCATGTAATGTGTTGATAATTAAATCCCTCTGACAATTACATCATGCATTAGCAGGCTCAGCCAGATCCATTACTCATGATCACTGTCTTGGACAAAACAAAATGGGTACACGAGGGACCATGAGTGGAACAGATGCTCCTATGGAAGAAGGCAGCCAAATTCTGTTTACGTAATGTGATCCAGGGAAAGCTAAAGTAAGGGCTCCCTTCACTTTCCCCAGTGAGCACCAAGTTCACAGAGATAATGACACCCAAATTTGCCACCTTTCTGGAGTAGTCTCTTGGCCAATCTAACAAAGTATATTTGCAAAAATCAGTTAGTCATAGATAACACCAGCATGTTCCAATAAATTTCAGTGATTTTGTTGTTTTCAAGAGGCAGTAACAATCTAACACTAAGCCTCATGGAATACATTCCCTATTTAGAAAGACCTAAATTGTTCTTTATACTGTTAGTGTGACAATTTAAAGATAATTCTGAAGTAGTAAAAGATAACTTAATATATGATTATAATCTTACAATCTTCTTCTCCAAAATATATTTACTATATATGTATATACACACATATACACAAAAAACAATCTTGAAGTTTTAAATGTTCACTCATTTAACATACCCTTCTCTTTAAGTAAATAAAATATGGAGATAACTTAATATTCTAAGGAATAATTGAAGGACAATAATACTTTTCTTTGTAACAAAGAAAATAACAAAAACAAGGAAAAAGCTTATGTTTCTTTCTCAAAATTTCTATGGACACTATGAATAATAAAAATTGAATGAAGCATATTAAAGATTTATTCTTAAATATCAATACCATAATTAACAGCTCCTAATACCCTAGATTTTCAAATACACAAAAAATTACCAGATATCCACATTAAAAATCAACAAAAAATTAACCAATTTCAAAACTCCAATTTATTCTGGGGTTGATTGATATTCTTTTATTTTAATGTAATTTTGATATTAAAAAAAAAAAAAAAAACCTCACTGCTGTCAAGTTGGATCTGACTCACAGCGACCACTCCTTGGGTTTCCGAGGCAGTATCACTACGGAGGTAGATTGCCCAACCTTCCTTCCGAGGAGTGGCTGGTGGGTTTGAATGGTCAGCTTCTGATTAGCAGTCAAACGCCTTAGGCACTACACCACGTATATCCATCCTCATATCTATATGAATATCAGAATAATGACTGAAGATTTTTCTTAAAAAACAAAACAAAACAAAACATTGCTGCTGAGTCGACTCTGACTTATAGTGACCCTAGAAAACAGAGTAAAAGAACCCCAAAAGGATTTCCAAGGCTGTAAATCTTTTTGGAAGCAGACTGCCTCATCTTTCTGCTATGGAGGGGCTGGTGGGTTCCAATCACCTACTACCACCTACTTTTTGGTTAGCTGACAAATGCTTTAACCACTGTACCACTAAAGCTCCTTGAATTTTTTTTCTAAAAATTGTTTGTATTCCACTTTTATACTAAACCCAGTGCTTACTTTGATTAGCTGATCCATGTGTTTTCCTAGTTCTTCAATATTTTGATTATTATTGTTGCTTCTAAACTATAATCCACATGCAAAACATTATTTATTTTTTGTTGTGATCTATTAGCTTAGGCAGGGCTGTGGAGACATATTTTTTTTTCTTAAGACAAATATGAAATACTGAGACCTTAAAAAATTTCAGGGGTAACAATGTAGGAGGAACAATTATATTGGAACTGGTTCTTTCCAATGAATCTCATATATAAATTCACGAGAAGTCATCTATCTGCAGACCCTCACATTGGGGAGCTCAGGCCCTTATTTGATTCCTAGAGGCTGAGTTGGTCCCCCTTATGAATGAAGCTGGAATAGTGTACTGATTGCACACTTGGTTATGGGTTAAATTGATATCATTTCCTAACTGTGTGAACTAGAATAATTTAGTTACCTTTACTTCACCTTGGCTTCAATACCTGTAAAGCAAGTACCATAATCTATGTGTATTACTCAAGATGTACCAGGCTTTGCAGAAATAATCTTGGAATTCCAGTGGTTGAACACAATACATTTTTATTTTTTCTTCTGGTAAAATTTAAAGTCAAATAGTTCTGCAGAGCAACAACTCTACATGGAGATTCAGAGATCCAGGTTCCCTCCATCAGTTGATTTCACTGAATGTCATGGGAAAGTTTTGCTCTTGTACTTAATTGTCTATGGCTAGAAATGATGCACCCCATTCTTCCTCACATTCTATTGCTAGAACCATTTTAAGGGCAGTGTAATTGTAAAGGAAACTGAAAAATCTTTCCTTGTTTCCAGAAAATAGAGAAGAATCACATATTGAGGGTTTTAGTAATTTCCACATGGTATCTAATAGGGTAAAACTTAAAAAAAAAAAAACAGTATCTTCAAAGCTGTTTATATATTACTTGACATTTAGTGGATACACAAAAAATAATAATTATAATACTATATTGTTCTTATTGTTACTATACTTCAAAATATAGATGACTCATTTATTACTTTCCTGTGCCTGAGATGAGTATGAAGCCTTTCCTCTTCCCTATTTTTGACAACTAAAGCCCCATGAAAATGAGGGCCTAGATCAGGCTACTCTTCCAAACTGCCTTCTTGTGAGATATTTTTGCCCTAGAATAGGTTTCCTTTAGTTGTTAAAACAAAGCCAAATGGTAAAGTAGCTGTTGCTCTTCTACCAATATTTTTTAGTTCAAAGCTCTAAACTTTGGTAATTTTTCCTAATACTCTTTTTTAATCAAAACCTCCCAAGAACTGCCATCATGACTATCTCCTTGGTTCGTTGTTTTATCTCATTTCCTCAATCTCAGGCTAACTGTGACTTTCCACAATAACTAGACTGAGTACTACCTCTCAGGTAAATCAGTTTATTCTAACATCCTCCTTGATTTTGACTGATTTCTGAGATAATAGAGGTGCTTTTGGAGGGATGAAATGGAAAAGGCGAAACTTTTATAGAATTGAATCTATCTTATCTCAATCAGTATATTAATTAATAGAATAAAATTCTGTTCTAGGCCAACTTCCTTCCTGGGCTTGGCAAATGCGAGGTCTAAAACATTGGGCACCCAACAATTGCTGTCTCTAAAGTGAAACTTCATTTTTGCAGCAAGTTTATCTGTGTGGCCTGAGATGTTGCTGGTTAAATCTGTGTGAGAACTTTGCAGCCTCTGTCCTATCTGTATGGAAGCCTGGTGGTACAGTGGTTAAATGCTGGGCTACTAACCAAAAAGAAAGCAGGTCAAGCCAACCACTCCATGGCAGAAAGATGTGTAATTTTCTATAAAAATTATAGTCTTGGAAACCCTCTGGATAGTCCTACTCTGTCGTATATGGTTAATATGAGTTGAAATAGACTCAACAGCAGTGAGTTTTGTTTTTGGTTCATCCTTGCTTATTCAAATAAGAGAGGCCAGAAGACCCCAAAACCTGCTTACTTCATTTAATTTTAAAGCCATTTCCATGAGTATTAATATCATGTGTAACAATCTTATATGAAAATTGGGTGTGAGTCAGACTTGCAAATGACTGAGCATCTAGTTGAGATGCTCTGTCATTGTAAATCATAAAACATGAAACAGCACTACTTAGTAAGAATAGAGAAAGGAACTTAAACTGAAGGAAAACTGTACACAATGGCAAAAGCCCCAAAGAAGTCACTTACTATCTTAATAACACTGGGAAAACTGAGACATGAAAAACAAAAACAAACAAACAAAAAAACTCCTATCTTATAAGCAAATCATAATCTAGTTCTAGTAGCAGTACCAGGTGATTAATAGAACTTGGGTTTGGTAAAATAACAGCCACAGTCTATGGGGAGAAGCTGACTGGTTGGAGCACATTTTTCCCCATCTGCTGTCTAGCACTAGCTCTGAGTGAAATAATGGGGGAGATTGATGAAATATACAAATTACTGCCAGTATTTTTAATATGACAAGAAGGCATATGGGTAAGGACACAGAGGATATTCCTGTATTCATTTAGATAAAAAGAAAAGCCAATATGAAATCTATTAAAAAAAAATCCTGAACAAAGCCAAGTGTATACTATTAAGTAATATTTCAAATGCAGGGAAATCTACTGTAGTCATAAAATGGAATCATTTAGCATAACTGGGAAAGGGAGAATTTCACATAAGCAAATTTCACAAAATATCTGTGGTCCTTTTACTGGATATTTAAATGTGACTGACTCACTTACATGTTACATGGAAATAAACTTGATGCCCTCCCTTGACACTGAAACATACTTCTTCCCATCCTGTCACCCATCATACTTCATGGGGCCAGTTTTTCCGATCCTTAAGATCTCTGGTTAAATGTCATCTCTTTAGATGAAACAACATTAATGATAGCACTGATTTCTACACTAGTTATGTCCCTGTAATTGCCATAAAAATACATCCTATATTAATGTATTTTTTTTATTTGTCTGCTTGTTAAAGGTAAACTCTGAGAGTACAAGTCTACACTGTATACCCCATGTAGCTGATATATATCAAAATGAATATGGAATTTAAAAAAATATATATCTTGATTTTTTGTCTAAGACTAGACTGATTTCCAAGCCTCAAATCTTGCCCTACTATTCCAATGCATTTTCCATATTAAAGTCATTATGGTCTTTATAAATCAAACATATAATTATATCACTGGTCCCAATAATATTTTCAGTTATCTATTAAAATAAAACAAATCACCTCTCAAAACTTAGTCGATTAAAACTAGAGCAGCTATGGCTTTTGCCTGCTAGGAACATGCAAAATGTAATTCCTGAGGGTTGTGTGCAATTAACAGTTGAGTCAATATTGAGTTGTTGTAGCTTATTTCAGAATGCAGTAGAACTAAGAGGGTCCCATAGAGTCTCCTACCTTCCAGACATGCTGTTCCCTGGCCTCTTTTCATAGTATCAGCCAAATTTCTCCTTGAAAAATCTAGCACATAATCTGAGCCTCTACTGCAATATTTTCTAGGAACCCAGGTGGATCTAATGGTTAAGCAATCAGCTGCTAACCAAAAGGTTGGTGGTTCAAAGCCACAGCTCCACAGGAAAAAGACCTGGCTATTTGCTCCTATAAAGATTAACCAAAAACTCAAGTCACTTCTATCGAGTCAATTCTAAATTATAGTGACCTCCATTGAGTTTTCAAGACTGTAAATCTTTATGGAAGCAGATTGCCTTTTGGTTAGCAGCCAAATGCCTTAAACACTATGTCAACAGAACTTCTTCACATAAAGATTATAGCCTAGAAAACCCTATATAGCAGTTCTACTCTAACACATGGATCATTTTGAGTCAGAATTGATGAGATGGTACCCAAAACCATACTGGCGTAGAGAGTTAAAAGTGGCCAGTTGGAAATTTCAGTTTCTGCATTAATGAAACCTTTGCCTCTCTTCCCATTTTTTTCCCCTTTCTTTTTAATAACACCTTTACTGAGATATAATTTAAAATCATATTGTTCAATCATTTAAAGTATTCAGTTTAGTGGTTTTTAGTATTTACTATTCACAGAGTTGTGGAACTATTACTGTGATCAATTTTAGAATGTTTTCTTCACATCAGAAAAAAAAAATATATATATATATATATATTCATTAGTAGTTAATCCCCATACTAATAATTATATTACATTGTATGGATGTAGCACATTTTACTTACCAATTCATAAATTGATGGATATTCTGGTTGATTCCATTTTTTAAAATTATTTTGAATACTGTTGCTATGATTATTCATGTACAAGGTTTTTATCAACACATATGTTCTTTTCTCTTGTGTATATACCTACAAAGTGGAATTTCTTCTCATGTGATAACTTCATGTTTAAACTTCTAGAGAGTTACCAGACCATTTTCCAAATTGGCAACACCATTTTACATTCTCACCATGTTCCAATCACTGTCAAATTACCCAATAAACAAGGTAAGCATACATTGAAGTTTCTGTTTCCAGGGATGACTGGCTTATGTCTCTCTCCAAATGCTACGTACCTTCCTACAGACTCAAAGCCCATTTTCAAGTTTATAATCCCCAGCAGGTAAATTTACTACAGATTGTAAGGAAGCACTTGTAAACTCATGTTTTCCTTACTTATTGCGTAACCTGTACCTGGTTCCAATATCCCCACATAATCATCAATATATTTATTTATTTATTCAGCTTTGTTCTAATGGGTAATGATGTTTAGGATCTTTTCATGTGTTTGTTGGGTATTTGTCTATCTTATTTGGAAAAATTTTTTAGTTAAGGTCTTAACTTTTTTTTTTTTTTTTTAAGGTCCCTTAACAGAGCAAAGTGTTAGTGCTCAACTACTAGCCTAAAGGTTTTGAAACCACCCAGGTGCACTGTGGAAGAAAAGGCCTGGTGAAATGCATTTGCTAAGGTTACAGTCAAGAAAGTATTATGGAGCAGTTCTCTTCTAACACATGGGGTCACCATGACCCAAATTAGACTCAAAAACAACCAATTTTTTAATGGAGATATCTTTCTTTGTATTATTTAGTTGTAAGTGATCTATACATATTTTATATAAAGTTCCCTTATCAGGATAAAGTTTCCTTATCATGATTTGCAAATATTTTCTTACATTTTCAGATTGTCTTTTCACTTTCTTGACCATGTTCTTTGAAATACAATTTTTAATTTGGATTAAATACAATTTATCTTTTATTTTATTTTTATTTAGTTGCTTGCACTTTTGGTGTCATATCTAAGGGATGATTGTCTAATCCAAGGTTATGAAGATTTAAACCTAGCTTTTCTAAACGTTTCATAGTTTTACGTCTTACATTTATGTTTGTAATCATTTTGAGTTTATTTTTTATATGGTGTAAGGTAAACTAAAAAAATAAAACACTGACATCAAATCAATTCTGAATCCTAGCAACCCTGTTAGAGCAGAGTAGAGCTGCTTCATAGGGTTTTTAAGGCTGTAAAACTTTACGGAAGCAGATTTGCCTCATCTTTCTCTTATGGAATGGCTGGTAGGTTCAAAAACCAACATTTCTGTTAGCAGCTAAATGTTTTAATCACTGTGCCACCAGAGCTACTTTTAAGGTGTAAATTAGGGGCCCAAATTCAATCTTTTGCATATGGCTATGCAGCAGTGGGAGCACCATATATTGAAAAGACTATGTTTTCCCTATTGAATTGTTTCCGCAACCTTGGCAAAACCAATTGACTTAAAATGTAAAGGATTGTTCTCAATTACTTTCCATCAATTGATGTATCTTGCCTATATAATACGACACTGTCTTGATGGCTGTAGCTTTGCTGTAATCTTAGAATTGGGAAGTGTGAGTACTCCAGCTTTACTATTTTCTCATATTGTTTAGACTACTGTCCTTCCATTTCCATGTGAAATTTTGCATCAGTTTGTCAATTGCTGATAAAAAGGAAAGCTGACATTTTAATAGAAGTTACATTGTACAAATAGATTAATTTGAGGACTACTGGAATTGTAACCATATTGCTAATGTACAGAATTTTGTTTTGTATATTTATCCTACATTCTGTACCCTTGCAGAACTTGTTTATTAACTTGTAATTAATATTTTTTAGCTCTATTTCTTTACTTGCTGGAGTTCTATTCAGATTTTCTATTTCCTTCAGTCAGTTTCCATAGTTTATGTCTTTCTAGCAATTTGTTCATGTCATCCAAGTTACCTAATTTGTTGGCATATATGTGTTCATATCAGTTCTTTGTAATTATTTTTATGGGTATAAGATCAGAAGTCATGTCCATAATTTCATTCCTGATTTTAGTACTTTGAGACTTCTCTTTTTTCTTTGTAGTCTTACTAAATGTTTGTTAATTTTTTATCTTTTCAACCTTTTCAATCTTTTGTGTTAGTTGGTTTTCTCTACTGCTTTTCTTTTCTCTGTTTCATTCATTTGCTCTACATTATTTTCTTTTTTGTGCTTGCTTTAGGTTAATTTGTTCCCCTTCATCCAATGTCTTAAGGTGCAAGGATGCATTATTGATTTGAGATTTTCTTTCTTAATATAGACTTACATCCCCTCTAATCATTGCCTTAGGAGCTCTGGTGGTATAGCAGTTAAAGCACTTGACTGCTAACCAAAAGTTAGGCAGTTCAAACCCATTGCCCTTCTATGGGTAAAATATGAGGCAGTCTGCTTCCTTAAAGATTTACAGCCTTGGAAATTCTATGGGCAGTTCTATTCTCTTCTAAAGGGTTGTTTATGATTTGACTCAATGACAGTGATTGGGTTTAATCATTGCCTTAATCCCATAAGATTATATATGTTGTTTTGCAGTTCTCATTCATCCCAAAGTATTTTCTAACTACTCTTGTGTTCTTTGTTTGAACTTTTTTTTTTTAAAGAGTGTGTCATTTAGTTTTCACATTATTGTGAGTTTTTCAAATTTCTTTCTATTATTGATTTCTACTGCAAGTCAATTGTAGACCAAGAATATTCTTTGCATGGTTTCAATCTTTTAAACATACTGAGGTTTGTTTTTATAACCCACTACATGTCTTTCCAGGAAAATGCTCCATGTCTACCAGAGAAGAGTAAAGAAAAATGTGTATTCAGCTCTTTTGGAATGACGTGTCCCATAGAAGCCTGTTAGATCTACTTTGCTTATAGTTTTGCTCAGGACTTCTAATTTATTTTTGATTTCCAGCCTATTTGTTCTATCCATTATTCAAATAGAGTACCACAAATGGTCTCACAATCTAGATGAAACCGGAAGACATTATGCTGAGTGAAATAAGTCAATTGCAGAAGGACAAATATTGTATGTATATAGAGCTCATTACTCTAAAAAGACAAGAAAGGATTTGCTTAGGGAAGGGAACTCATTTTGTAGGTTACCAGGGAGGGGAGGAAAGAGGGTGATAATTTGGGGCTAGTTGGGGAGCCACATGCTGAGTTGGGTAAGGGGCAAGATGGTATAGAAAGAGTCTGTGACCAGCATGGTAACATTGGGGAAAGGGAGGACACCAAATTGTGCACATAAGATATAGGTGACAAAGGATAATACTAGTATATCCACAATATTGTCACCAAACACCAGGCTACAGATAAACAACTGACAAGATCAGATGGGGTCAATGAAAAGGATTATACTCTAGACCAAAGATAGATTCAGCTGAGGCTAATCTTACACAGATACCAGTGATACAAAATACCCACAATCATTGCAGAAGCAACAGAAGACAGACATAGGAGCAATCCCTCATAGACACCCAGATACTGTGGGAGAGAGATCTAATGGATCTGCAGACTCAGGACCATAGTATTGGGAAACACAAGAGTCAATTGTACAACAAAATACATAAAAATCTAGTTCCACAACTTACTTTGGTGAGTAGTGACTAGTCTTAAAAGCTTTTGAGCGGCAATCTAAGCTACAACTAAAGGTTTCCTATCATCAGAAGTGAAGAAGAGTGAAGAAAACCAAGGGCATTTGGAAACATTCATCTCTCAGACATGATGGACCTCAAGAGCCGAAGAACTAAATGGTGTCCATCCAGCTATCAATGCCAACCACTCAGGAAGGGGTCAAAACTGGAGATCCTGCATAAAATGGGAGGAAAAACGTGGAACAAAATCCAAAATCACAATAATGAGCAGAATTACTGGTCGGATGGAGTCTGGTGGGACTCCTAAGACTATGGCCATGAGATACACTTTGGACCTGGGCCAAAACTCACTTCCCATGGCTGGCTCTCACCCCAATAGTAAATAAGACATGCACACAGACCACTAACCCAGCATGATGCACCCACATACTCTATGGAGATACATTCCTTGGAGCAAGTTGCCATGGGGCACCAGAGGGGCAATATTCACACAGAGGAAAACCAGGACACACAGGAGTACCTAACTAAGAAGGCAATGTGGCAGGAGCTTACTGGGAAGGGAGAGGAGGAGAGAGGTTAGGTTGGGGATGGTAATAGGGGAATGAAACCAAATGTACATGAAATGTTGAATGTAAAACAAATTCTATTCTGTAAATTTGCATCCAAAGCACCCCCCCAACCACAAAGAAAAAGTCTTAAAAAAAGAAAAAATAGATTTCCAAAGTCTCCCTATTATTTTGAACTAACCAAAGCTCTGTTCAATTCTGTCAGTTTTGCTTTAGGTATTTTAATATAT
>NW_006921612.1:17258814-17262617 GCF_000298275.1 Orycteropus afer afer | reverse complement strand
TAGGATAACAATGCAGCACAATACACTGCCATTGAGTTGGATCTGACTCACAGCGACCCCTCCTTGGGTTTCTGAGACTGTTTCAACTACGGAAGTAGATTGCTCAACCTTCCTTTCTAGGAGTGGCTGGGGGGTTTGAACCGCCAAGCTTATGGTTAGCAGTCAAATGCCTTAGACACTATGCCACCAGCGCTCCTAGCTTATTATCTTTCTAGCTTTGTTATGATTACTGTTTACCCACCTTGTCAATACACTTTTAACCTACTGTATCTTTGAACTTAAAGTATGTCTTATATAGTCAATATGTAGTTGGATCTTGCTTTTTAATCCAGTCTGAAAATGTCTGCCTCTTGATTCATTTTCTTAGTCTATTTGCCTTTAATGTTATTATGGATGTAGGAGTATTTACATCACTCATATTACTTTTTTATTTTCAATACTATCATGTGGAATTCATCCCTCTATTATACCCATTACTGCTTTATTTAAATTTATTTTGCATTAGGTAAATATTGCTTCAGGTAATATTAATGACCCTTTCCATATATATATTTATTTATTTGTTATTTTTGGTGATTCTTCTAGGGCCTATATACCTTAACTAATTCCAATCTTCTGGATTTGTAATAATATAATTTTAGATAAGTTTAAAAGCTTTACTCCTACTCGGCTCAATTCTTTCTTTCCTACTTTTACGTATATGTATCAATTTACTATGTTATAAATCCAGAAAACATTTTTATAATTATTACAGCATATAATATTATGTGTACTAAAGAAGCTGACAGAAGAATGGACTTGAATTTTGTATTAATAGAGTTTATTATATTAATGTTCTTATTTATTATTTTGGATTCTCTTAGCTTTTTCCTGTGGGTTTGAATTGACATGTAGTTATTTCCCTACTGCAAAACATCTTTGTTCCTTCCAACCTCCTTGGTAACCTTATTGTTGAATATATTACATTTTTATATGTTATAGGGTCAATAATACAATTATATACATATTATTGCTAAAATAAAAAAGAAAGGGGAACAAACAGACATTTATAGAAAACATTTTTTTTATAATTGCAAGTTTTTTGTTTTGTTTTGTTTTGTTTTTTAAAGCACTCATTGAGAGCTCTGGTAGCATAAGGTCTAAGGCATTTGACTGCTAACCAGAAGGCTGGTGGTTCAAACCTATCAGCCACTCCTTGGAAGGAAGATTGGATAATCTACTTCCATAGTGATATAGCCTTGGAAACCTAAGAAGGGGTCACTATGAGTTGGCTTTGACTCTAGGGCAGTGAGTTTGGTTTTTGGTTTCTATGAACTCATTGGAAAAATCTAGCATATGAGATCAAGAGGACAATATTTCCCCATGGGTAGAGCTAAGAAGGCAGGAGTGGGTAGGAAAGAAGGATGAAGGGAAAGAGTGGGCTTAGGAAAGAAATAGAAAGAATGCTGTTACATTATAGGGAATTGAAGTAAATATTACAAAACAAAAAATAAACAAATTAAAAGGAAAAGAAACACTAAAAGAATTTCAGGCTGAAGGCAAGGGACACTAGATAGAAATGCAAAAGCACATGAAATAACCAAGAACATTAAAAATATTATGTAATAATTAAAGACATTCTAAATTTAACACTTTAAATTTAGATTTGCCTAGTGCAATACATCATCTAATTTCTTGACTGCTGCTTCCCTTGATGTTGATTGTGAAAACAAGTAATATGAAATCTTTGACATCTTGAATCTTTTCTCCATTTATCGTTAGACTGCTTATTGGTCCAGTTGTGAGGGTTTTTGTTTTCTTTATGTTGAGGTGTAATTCATACTGCGGACTGTAGTCTAGTCTTCATCATTCAGTGCTTCACGTCATCCTCACTTTCAGAAGCAAGGTTGTGTCATCAGCATGTTACAGGTTTTTAATAAGTGTTCCTCCATTTCTGATGCTGTGTTCACCTTCATAGAGTTTGAATTCTCAGATTATTCATTCAGCATGCAGATTGAATAAATATGGTGAAAGGCTACAACCCTGACACACTCCCTTCCTGATTTTAAATTTTGTGGTATCCCTTTGGTGTGTTCAAATGACAGCCTCCTAGTCTATGTACAGGTTCTTCGTAAGAACAATTGAGTGTTCTGAAAATCACATTCTTCCTAATGTTATGTCTAATTTGTTATGATTCACACAGTCAAATGCTTTTGCACAGTCAATAAAACACAAGTAAATATCTTTCTGGCATTCTTTGTTTTCAGCCAAGATCCATCTGACATCAGTAATATTATCTCTCATATCATGTCCTCTTTTGAATCCAGCTTACATTTCTTGATGTTCCATGTTCTGGTTACTGAGTACTGTGTGACAAGAATACACCACAAATGGGAAGGCTTAACAAAACAGGAGTTTATTCTCTTACAGTTTGGAGGCTTTAAGTCTGAGTTCAAAGTGCCAGACTCTAGGGGCTGGGTGAAAGCCCTGCAATCTTAGGGTTCAGTTCTGCCTCCTGCTCCTGTCCCACTGAAGCTGGAGGCTTTTCTTCACTCAGCTGCTGGCTGCTGAGGCTGACAAGCCCAAGGTTGATGTGTAATAAGACACAGTCCTGATATTACCAAACCACACAGCAAGCCATTAATTCAAGTCCAATAAAAGTCCCAAGATCAGCAGAGCTTGGCAGACTGCTGAAAAAAAGACTCGGCTACATGCAGGGCTCAAGTGTGCCATAAGCTGGAGAACATGCCCAAAGTTGCTTCTTATATATGAGAAGCAGACCACATACCCAAAACAGCTACTCAGCTGTTCCAATAGATTCCACCATGGAGTTAATTATCAGTCTCACCATGGGGAATAAGTACATTCAGCTGCCTAACCATTCAACCAGGCCCAGCCAAGTTGACACACAAACTTAACCACTGCATTACCTATCAATAGACTGCTGCAACTGTTTATGAATTATCTTCAACAAGAGTTTACTTGTGTGTGACATTAATGATATTGATTGATAATTTACATATTCTGTTGGATAACCGGTCTTTGGAATGGGTAAAAATATGGATCTCTTCCAGTTGGCCAGTGCTGTCTTCCATATTTCTTGGCATAGATGAGTAAGTGCCTCCAGCGTGACATCCCTTTGTTGAAATATCTCAGTGGATATTTTGTCTATTTCTTGGGGCCTTGTTCCTGTCCTATTCCTTCAGTGCAGCTTTGACTTCTTCCTTCAAAACTATTGGTTCTTGACAATATGCCAACTCTTGAAATAGAAGAACATCAAGCTTTTCTTTTCGTTACAGTGATTCTATGTATCCCTTCCATCTTCTTTTGATGCTTCCTGCATTATTTGATATTTTTCCCATAGAATATTTCAATGTTGCAACTTGAAGCTTGAATTTTTTTCTTCAGTTCTTTCAGCTTGAGAAATGCTAAGTGTGTTCTTCTATTTTAGTTTTTTATCTCCAAGCCTTTGCATATTGCACTATAATTGACTGTTTTCTTGAGCTGCTCTTTGAAATCTTTTCTTCACCTCTTTATCTTGTCATTCCTTCCATTTGATATAGCTACTCTTCATTCAAGGGCAAGTTTCAGAGTCTCTTCTGACATTGATTTTAGGCAGTTCTTTCTTTTCTGTCTTTTTAATGACCTTTTGCTGTATTTTTGTTTGATGTTCTTCATGTCATCCCACAATTCATCTGGTTTTTGGTCAATACTATTCAGTGCATCAAATCCATTCTTTTGATGGTCTCTAAATTTGGCCTTGGTGACAGGGATAATGCTGGAACTCGTATGGTAGAATTTTGCAAGACCAACGACTTGTTCAT
>NW_006921612.1:17247473-17256270 GCF_000298275.1 Orycteropus afer afer | reverse complement strand
GAAAAAAAAAAAAAAGTGTTTGCAATGAATAAGTCATTGGTCTTGCAAAATTTCATCATGTAATCTCCAGCATCATTTCTATCACCAAGGCCATATTTTTCAACTACTAGTGATACTTCTTTGTTCCCAATTTTTCATTCCAATCACCAGTAATAATCAGCACATCTTGATTGCATGTGTAATTGATTTCAGACTGCAGAAGTTGGTAAAAATCTTCAATTTCTTAATCTTTGGCTTGGTGGTTGGTGCATATATTTGAATAATAGTTTAGTAACTGATCTTCCTTGGATGCATCTGGATATTATCCTATCACTGACAGAATTGTATTTCAGGATAGATCTTAAAACTTTCTTTGGACAATGAATGGCATGCCTTTCTCTTCATTTTGTCATTCCTGGCATAGTAGATCATATGGTTATCTGATTCAAAATGGCCAAATCCAGTCCATTTCAGCTCCCTATTGCCTAGGATATCAATTTTTATGTGTTCCACTTCATTTCTGACAACTTCCAATTTTCCTAGATTCATACTTTGTGCATTATATGTTCTGATTATTAATGGATGTTTGCAGCTGTTTCTTCCTATTTTGAGTTGTGGCACATCAGGAAATGGAGGTCCTGAAAGCTTTACACCATCCACATCATTAAGGCTGACTATACTTTGAGAGACAGCTCTTCCCAAGTTGTATTTTGAGTGCCTTCTCCCCTGAGGGGCTCATCTTCGAACACTGTATCAGACAATGTTTCAGAGATATTCATATATTCTCCAGTGTTTCACTACTACTTATAGGGTTTTTGCTGCCCAATTCTTTGAGAAGTGGATGACCTTTTCCTTCTTCTGAGCCTGTCTTAGTTGCAAGCTCTGTTAAAACCTATCCACTATGAGTGACCCTGCTGGTATTTGAAATATTAGTGGCATAGCCTCCAGCAATACATAAGCAATACATAAGCCATCACAGTGAGACAAATGGACAGATGAGTGGTCACTACAATATCCTAGTGAGTGTAAAGTAGTATCTCATTGTGGTTTTTATTTCCATTTCTCCAATAAATAATGATATTGGGCATATTTACATTTGCTACTTGGTCATTTGTATATCTTCTTGGAAACATTTCTATTCTTGCTTTTTGCTCATTTTTCAATACAGTCATTTGTCTTTTTGTTTTTGAGTTGCAATAGTTCTTTATATATTCAGTATTAGAACATTATTAAACATATGATTTAAAAATCCATTTTCTGATTCTGTAGTTCATCTTTTCACCTTCTTGATGGTGTCCTTTGATGAGTAATTTTTTTTTTTATGACATTCAATTATTCATTTTTTCTTTTATTGCTTGTTCATTTATCAACTTATCTAGGAATTCATAGCCAAAACTAAGGTCATGAAGATTTACTTTTTTATGTTCTTCTGAGAATTTTACAGTTTTAGTGCTTACGGTTTGTATATTGATCCATTTTCAGTTAATTTGCTGTTGGATGTATGGTTTCAATATCATTCTTTTCAATTTGGATATCCAGTTGATCTAATATCTTTGTTGAAGAGACTTTTCTTTGTCCCATTGAATTATTTTGGCAACCTTGTCAAAACTCATTTAACTATAGATGTACAGCCTTATTTCTGAACTATTATTTTATTTCATCAATACCAATGTGTTTATGTAAATACCAGAAACTTTGGTCATTTGCTAGCATGCTAACCAAAAGTTGAAGATTTGCATCTATCTAGATTTGCCTTGGAAGAAAGACTCAGCAATCTATTTCAAAAACATCAACTATTTAAAATCTCATAGAGCAGTTTTCTTCTGACTCACGTGAGGTCACCATGATTTCAAATTGATTAGATGTAAACGGTTCTGTTTGATTATTTTTAGTTTTGTAGTAAGTTTTAAAATGAAAAATCATGAATCCTTCAAATCTACTCTTATTCAAATGTGAGATCCATTAAAATTCCATATAAATTTGAGGATCAACTTTTCATTTCTGTAAAAAAAAAAAAAAAAACTATTAAGATTTTGATAGGGAACACAATGCATATGTAGATTTATTCAGTTAATAGTGGCATCTTAGCACTATTACATCTTCCAAACCCAGAGAATGTCCCTCCATTTATTTATATATTTTTCTACTTCTTATCAGGTTATTTTGGAGCTGTCAGTGTACAAATCTTGTATCTCTTTCATTAAATTTATTCATATATGTATATATTTGGATTCCATTACAATCAGAATAGTTTTCTTAATTTCTATTATGGCTTGTTCATTACTGTTATACAGAAATACAACTAATTTTTTGCATGTAAATATTATAGTTTTCAGCTATGCTGAATTCATTTATTTGCTCTAATAATTTGAAATATTATTAAAAGTATTTATAATTTTCTATATATGCAATGTTAAATTAAAATAAATAATTTTGTTTCTTTTCTATTTTGTATGCCTTTTATGTCTTTTTCTTGCTTAATTGTTCTGTCTAAAGCTTCCAATACAATGTGGAATAGAATTTGTGAGAGCAGACATTCTTGTGTTGTTCCTAATGTGAGGGAGAGAGTTTTCAGGCTTTCACCAATTAATATGATGTGGGTTGTAGATTTTCCATAAACTCCCTTTACTAGGTTGAGGAAGTTCTCTTCCACTCCTTATTTTTTGGGTGCTTTAGTTAGGAAGGGGTTTCTGGTGGCGTAGTGCCTAAGGCATTTAACTGCTAACCAGAAGGCTGGCAGTTCAAACCCACCAGCCACTCCTCAGAAGGAAAGTTGGTCAATCTACCTCCGTAGTGATACCACCTCGGAAACCCAAGGAGGGGTCGCTATGAGTCGGGTCGGACTCAATGGCAGTGAGTTTGGTTTGGTTTGGTTAGTTAGGAAAGGGGGTTAGATTTATAAAGTGCTTTTTCTAAATCAATCATGATGCTCGTATATTTTCTTCTCCCTTTATTCCATTAATTTGGTGTATTTCATGGGTTTGTTTTTGTACACTGGATATTTCTGTGTTTGGGAGATAAATTCTGCTTAGTCTAAGTGTATAATTCTTTTGATATACTATTGGGTTTAGTTTTCTAATAATTTATTGAGGATTATTGAATCTGTATTAACAAGAGCCATTAGTCTTTGGTTCATTTTTCTTGTGATGTTTTTATCTAGTTTAGGTATTAGGGTCATGCAGATCTCACAGAGTTTGAGAAGAATTGCTCATTATCATATAAATTCTATATTTATTATAGAATATTATAAGATTATACAATATTATGGGAGCTCTGGTACCATAGTGTCTGAGGCATTTGACTACTAGCCAGAAGGCTGATGGTTCAAACACACCAGCTACTCCTCGGAAGGAAGGTTGGGCAATCTACTTTCGTAGTGATACCACCTCAGAAACTCAAGGAGGGGTCACTATGAGTCAGATCCAACTTGACAGCAGTGATGTTTTTGTTTTGTTTTTTTGTTTATAGAATATTATAATTTGTTCATTATCCTATAAATTATTGATAGAACTCTTAGGTGAAGACCTCTGTACCTACGCTTTTCCTTTATTTTTTTTGGGGGGGTGGGAGATGGGTTATAATTGGTATTGATAATTCAATCACATTATTTGCTACAGTTCAGTTCAGATTAACAATTTCTTTTTTTGTGTGTTAGTGTGTTCTTAGTTTCCATTTTAAGGCAATATGTTAACAAAACATTTTCTTAGTTTTCATTTATCTTGGAATGTCTATTTAACTTTATTTCTGAAATATAATTTTTCTGGTGTAGGATTACTGGTTGACAGTTTCTTTTTTTTTTTTTTTCTTTGAGAACTTGGAATATACAATTCTAGTAAATTTGATTTCCAATGATTATGATGAAGAAGTATTTGATAATCTCATTAGGTCAGAAATCTTTTTTTTCCTTTCTTTTAGTTCTTTTTTTTTTTTTTTCATTTTCCTTGGTTTTCAGCATTTTTGCTATTATATATTTGAGTGTACATTTCTTTGCATTTATCTTATTTGGAATTCATTTATATTTTTGAATATGTAGGTTAATGTTTTTCATCAAATTTGGGAGGTTTTCAGCTATTAGTTCTTTCAATATTGTCTCTTCCATTCTCTCTTTCCTTTCCTTCTTCCATTAGGCGTATGACAGTGTGCCTAATGATGTCCCATATTTTTCTAAGACTCTGCGCATTTTATTGTTATTATTATTCTTGTTATTTTATTTCAATTCTTCAGATTGCATAACTATGATTTTACTGATTTTCTTTTATAACAGTTGTAATTTATACTTCAGTCCCTGTAGTGAATTTCTTCTTTTGTTATGTTAATTATTGAATGGCTCTAGAATTTCCATTTTAAAAATGATTACTATCTTTTCATGGAGATTCTCCACTTGTTGGAAAGTTGTCATCATAACTTTATTTTTTAAATTATGATTTACTTTAGTTCTTTGAACATATTTATAATAGTTACACTGAAGTATTTTTCTGTTAAATCTGGCATTTGGACACTCGCACAGGCAGTTTCTGTTTGTTACAAAACAGATAAAGACAGACAGCAGGAGAATTGATGTAGGTTAAAGTAGAATAATAAAGGTATATTTTTGGCACTATCAACAAAACCAATGTGTTTTAGAATATAGCATTTACCATCTGTAAATATCAAAAAAAAAAGAGAGAGAAAAAGAAAAAGAAAAACACTTAATCACTAGCTGCATATCAAGTGCCAGGTTACTTATTGTTTTGCCCAAGCAAAAAAACATGTCTGGAATAGAAGCTACATTTGGAGTCATCACCTATTTAACTTTGCAATAATCAACTGCTGGCCATCAAGATTGTGTTAGTTACTAATGGCTGTTGTAACAAAGCATAGCAAATTGGGTGGTTTAAAAGAACAGAAATGTATTGTGTTAAAGTTCTGACAGTTAAGAATCCTAGATCAAGGTTTTAACCCTTCTGAATCTTTCTTAGACTTGAGAAAGAATCTAATCTATGCATATTTTCCAGCATATAATATATCCATGTAGAATTTCCTCTGCATGTTGCTCTACATCTACTTTTCTTTTATAAAAAGTATGCTATACTGGATTATGACATAGACTGTTGCTGTTGTTATGTGCTGTAGAGTTGGCCCTGACTCATAGCAACCCCTCCTTGGCTTGCCAAGGCAGTATCACTACAAAAGTAGATTGCCCAACCTTCCTTCCAAGGAGTGGCTGGTGGGTTTGAACCACCAGCTTTCTGGTTAGCAGTCAAGTGCCTTAGGCACTAAGCTACCAGAGCTCTATGATATAGACTACTACAGTATAATCTCAAATTAATAAATCAAGGAACCAAAGAAGAGATTTTTCCTGTTGCTGACTATACGTACTTCAACCACGTTACTATGTATTCCAGGACTGGAAATAACTATAAGGTAAGTTTCAAGACACATGTGACTTACTACAAATCATATCTAATACAAAAAGTTATTAATCCCCTAACCTCTATAAACTGTTCAAACTCTAGTCTAACTAGTCAACCAAAGTACCACCTAGTATCAAGGAATTAGTCTCAGTCCAGAGCCAGTGTCCGGAAATCCATGAAAATCTGGTTATTTCCTCTTTCTAAAGCACAGCAACTCTGGTAAATAGTCACAAGTAACTTGGAAAGGGTGAAGAGGAAAATTTGTGGTACAAATTTTGGCAGTGAATAGTGTAATTTTTCAAGAGGTCTAGTCTCCTGTTTATTCAAGGGAGTCTGAGAATGAGCTCAAATATTAGAATTTTTTGATAAAGCATGATTTTCTTCTTTTTTCAATGTAAGTAAGACCTCTGTCCTCTAGACTTAGCATATTTCCACTTATACAAATACTTTCAGTCTTAGGCTGAATAAATATTTAGTCCTAGAAGCATCCATGGTAAATTAGGCTAGGCCAAAGATACTGGCATTTTAAATAATTCTCTGTATCATAGATAACCATGTCTATATTGTATTTGGTGACAAAGTACCACCAGTTGGCCTCTTGCATCCCAGGATGCAATAATTTCCATTTAATGTGAGATGCCCTGCTCTAAGACAACAATTCCTAGTCCTTTCTGGTTTTCAAGTGAATAGTCAAGTATGTCAGGGATTCCCTCACCAATAAATATTTCAAAGCCTCAGTGAAGAGATTGCTCTCAGGACTTACAAAAGGATATATTAGGTGAACACATTTTATACAATATATCCACTCTAGCTTTCAATCTCTCCAAATCACTGAATGCTACCCTCTACAGTAATAATTCTCAATGTGTGGTCACTGGACAGGTAGCAGCAGCATAATCTGGAAACTGACTGGAAATCTCAGACCTCCTGAATCAGATATTCTGGCTAGAACCCAGTAGGCTGTGTTTTAAAGCTTTTCAAGTATTTCTGATGCATTCTGATGTTTGAAAAGTACTGTTCTGGTGCATACCAAAGAATCCTAACATTTTAAATCATTCATTAAAGATCACACTTAGATCAAGATTTTTGTCAAGTGACCAAGTGCTTGAACAATTTATCTCAGAACGATCAGCCCAAGGCCGGTCCCCATGAGGCAGAGGTTAAAGATGTCCCAAATGTCCAAACTACCATGCCACTCCATCATTTAAGACATTAACTCCTCCTCCTCTTCCTCCCAGTAATTTCCCCCATTTTAGGGCTCCATATTTTGCTGTAACACCTCACAGAACTCACAGACACCCAAGGGTTCGTCTCACATAGTAGTGGTGGAGGCTGGCAGGCTGGCAAGTCCCAGGTCCATGAGTGGGTCTGGAGGATCCTGCCAATTCTCGGGGTTTGATGAACCTCAATCAGAAGATCAGATGATGTCTGCTGTCCCAAATCCAGGGATGAGATGAGGATGAGCCAAAACACAAAACCGGAGCAGAAGGAGGACAAACCTTCCCAGGAGATTTGTAGGTATACCCTCAAGGAAGCTAAGTGTGGTGATTTGAATTATACCCTCCAGCAAGGCAGGACTCAAGATATATTCCACCTGTGTTACCCCAACAGAAATAACCTAAGTGGATGGCTTTAACAATCAGCAGCTCAAGGCAAATCCCAGAACAAACTTATTGCCAATCATTATAGGAAACGACTACTACCGGCTGCCCAGCCAAGTTGATACCTGACTTAACTACCACAGCACCCCAAACAGGCATGGATAATAGGATTTACAGTACATCACAGAATGGAGGAAAATGGCTAGAAGGGCCACATCAAGCAATTCACCACACCAAGTAAACTTAGAGCTACTTTTAGCTACTCTAGATAACTTTTTAAATACAAAGTTTTACTTAACATAATTATATATATATATAAATAATAATGCAATTCTTTAACCTTAATTTAACACTCTTAGAATCCATTTCCACCACTCGTCTTTCAGTTTGTTGTACTGTGGTGGCTTGCGTGTTGTCGTGAGGATGGGGGGTATTCCACTGGTATTTCATATACCAGCAGGGTCAATCATGGTAGACAAGTTTCAGAGAACAATATCATTAATATCACATGCAAGTAAAATTATGCTGAAGATAATTCAAAAATGGTTGCCAAAGTATATTGACAGAATTGCCAGAAATTCAAGCAGAATTCAGAAGAGAACAAAGAATGAATGATATCATTGCTGATGTCAAATAAATCTTGGCTGAAAGCAAACAATCCTAGGAAAAAAATGTTTACTTGTGTTTTATTGACCCTACCATGGCATTTGCCTGTGTAGATCATAACAAATTATGGATAACACTATAAAGAATGGGAACTCCAGAACACTAAATTGTGCTTATAAGGAACAGAGCAAGGGGATACTGCATGATTTAAAATCAGGAAGAATGTGTGTCAGGTTATATATTTTCATCACACTTATTCAATCTGTATGCTGAGCAAATAATAAGAGAAGCAAGACTATATGAAGAATAATGAAGCATCAGGATTAGAAAAAGACTTATTCTTCCAATTAACAACCTGGGATATGCAAGATAAAAAGCCTTGCTTGCTGATAGTGAAGACGACTTGAAGCACCCATTGATGATCAAAGATTACAACCTTCAATATGAATGACACCTCAAAATAAAGAAGATGAAAATCATCAAAACTGGACTGATAAGCAACATCGTGATAAATGGGGGAAAGTTTGAAGTTATCAGGGATATAATTTTATTTGGATCGACAGTCAACACTCATGCAAACTGCAGTCAAGAATTCAGAAGTTGTATCACACTGGGCTGATCTACTGCAAAAGATCTCACTAAAGTATTAAGAAGTAAAGATGTCACTTTGAAGACTAAGATTCGCTTAATCCAAGTCATGGTATTTTCAGTCACCTCATATGCATATGAAAGCTGTACAATGAATAAAGAAGACTGAAGAAGAACTGAAGCCTTTGAATTGTGATGTTGGCAAAGAATACTGAAATTACCCTGGACTATCAGAAGAATGACCAAATCTTTTCTAGAAAGTGCATCTGGGAATGCTGCCCAGAAGCAAGAATGGCCAGACTTCATCTCACCTACTTTGGTCATGTCAGAAAGGGCCATTCCCTGGAGAAGGACATCATTCTTGGTAAAGTGGGGTGTGTTTAGGGAGGGAGGTCAGCAAAAAAGGGGAAGACCTTCAACAAGATAGCTTGACACAGTGACTGCAACTATGGGCTCCAGGACAGCAAAGACTGCGATGATGACTCAGGACTGAAATCCCCCCATTCTTCATAGGGTTGCTATGAGTTAGAGTCAACTCTAAGGTACCTAACAACAACAACAGAATCAACTTCCATAAAAATCTCCAACGTCTGTCAAGGTAACAAAATTATGTAATTCTTTTGGCATATA
>NW_006921612.1:17238544-17240597 GCF_000298275.1 Orycteropus afer afer | reverse complement strand
TTTTTTTGGTATTTTCATGCAAATTCTTCTGCTAGTTGGGGTTTAGTCCAATTCTGCATCCTTTCCTTCAAGGCTCAGGGGTCCAAGATTAACTTCTGTGTCTGTGTTAATTGGTTTCCCTTTTCTTTGTTGAAGAGGGTCTGTGCAATCCTTCTGCCTAGTCCGCCATCTTCAGATGTCATGGTTTTAACATTAGATCATGCTGCAATCTTTTTTTGTGATAGTACATCTTTTTGTTGCGAAGTTTTTGTTTTATTTTATTTTTTTGGCAGTTTCTAAGCTGAAAATCAAGTACTATGTGAAAATCTTTGAGCAATAGGAAATAAAAATGGCACTGTGCAATCTGATTCCAAGCTATGAGAAGTTGTGCACTGGCCACAGGTGTACATTTACTATTAGTAAGTAATTAACATTATTTTAAAATGAAGTATTATTTTCAAAAATATTTAAAAAATATTATTTTGCTGGATTTTCAAAATAGTTATTAAATGGTAAATATTGTTGTTGTGTGTTTTTGAGTATATTTCAACTCATAGTAGTCCTATAGTGACTCTATAGCTGCAACAGAGTAAAACTGCCTCATATAATTTCCTAGGTTGGAATACTTATTAGAGAAGTTGTTCAAGTCTTTTCCACTGAGGAACATCTAGTGGGTTTGAACTGCTGACATTTCAACTAACCACTGAGAAATTAACCACTATATCACTAACCAAACAAAACTAACCCCACTGTTATTGAGTGAATTCATACTCATGGTGACCCCATATGTATTCCAAGGCTATAAATCTTTATGGAAGGAGAGTGCCTCCTTTTTCTACCATGGAGTAGCTGATGGGTTCAAAACAAGGAACTCCTGGTTAGCAGCTGAATGTTTTAAGTACTATGCCACCAAAGCTCCTTATTCTACCACTAGAGCTCCTGAAATGGTGCACAGATAGGTAGAAGAAATATATAAATAAAACATATCATTGGCTAAACTCCTTAATA
Organism: Orycteropus afer afer; assembly: GCF_000298275.1. Taxonomy (NCBI): domain Eukaryota; kingdom Metazoa; phylum Chordata; class Mammalia; order Tubulidentata; family Orycteropodidae; genus Orycteropus; species Orycteropus afer. The sequence goes on along the minus strand of NW_006921612.1, from coordinate 17,239,610 downwards.
AATGCACTGTTGGGCATTTCTTTTGGCCTCTGTACACATGTAACACTGTTAAGACACTAAGGCCTCCATGAAAATTTGAAATCTCTGTACTATAAACAATAAGATTTGGTGATGGAGAGCCCTAAGACTGATCATGAGTCTCTTGCAAGGCAATCGATTTAGGGAGGACAATTACAGTTTCTTACAAAATGGCAGACACATATCCTCAGACAGGGTATAAACACTACTTTTGTTGGTGGAGGACACCCAGCAAAGTTTATGAGTTCATAGTGCTTAGCCTCATAAGAGGTTCTCCATATCTCTCTGCCTCTACCTACATTTGATTTTGTTTGTTAATTCAACTTATAGTGTGATTTTAGGCACCCACTAGGTTAGAACTCATCTTTGGCTTTCAGTCAGAATTCTCACTTCTTTTGCTAGAACTGATAACACTGTTTTAGGGCAAAAGATTTCTGAACCTTTATAGAAGTTGAATTGAGAATTTAGCTCTTTCTCTTTTTTTTTTTTTTTTTTTAGTCCCACAAAGATCTCTAGCATGCATAGAAACTACCAGCCAACTACTTTATACTTTGTTTTTTCATAAAACTCACCATGGCAAGATTGTCTTCTATAGGCATTTTGTAATAAGTGATTGCAGGTGATTGAAGCAACTATTTTGTCACAGTGTAACATCAACCAATAGTCTCCCCTTTACCATTGACAACAAGATTACTAATAACCTAACTTAATTAGATCAAAAGACCAATTCTAGATCCCAATCCTTAAGTTTCTGGTGCCTTGGGACCATTTTTAATGTTGACAAATATATTAATGGAAGGGGAAGGGAATTATTTTGATTTAAAGAATTATGAAACTTGGAAGTTCCGGCAAGATGTCGGACTAGGCAGAAGGACTGTACAGATGCTCTTCAACAAGAAAAGGGAAACGAATTAACACAGACACAGAAGATTATCTTGGACCCCTGAGCCTTGAAGGGAAGGATACAAAAGTGGACAAAACCCCAACTAGCAGAAGAATTTGTGTGAAAATACCAAAAAAGGAGACACATGGAGCTGAAGTCTGGCAG
>NW_006921612.1:17235267-17235659 GCF_000298275.1 Orycteropus afer afer | reverse complement strand
TTCTAAACTCGGGGATAAAATTATAAATCATGGGTTAACCTCAAAGAAAAATGAAAAACCTTCACATTACAATAAAAAAGAGGACAAGCACAAATATTCGGCATATATTAAAACAACAGCAACCAAGGAAATGGTAACACGAGGATATTATGCTGAGTGTAATAAGTCAATCACAAAAGGACAAATATTGTATTAGTCCGTTATTGTAAAAGTTAAGGAAAGGTTTATCTATTGAAAGAAATTTTCTTTATTGGTTACCAGGGGTGGGAGGGGAGAGGAGGGAATGCTGTTAGATAGATAGAGATAAATATTGATTTGGGTGAAGAGAAGGGAAATGTACGAAATGTGAGTGACTAATATGGCAGCATTGAGGATGAGAAAGACACAGAGAG
>NW_006921612.1:17222410-17234623 GCF_000298275.1 Orycteropus afer afer | reverse complement strand
TGTGAGTTAAACATTTACCTCAAGTAGACACACACCCTGGAGAGAACAATCATGGGAGAAGGAAGGGCTGCTTATGCCCAGGGAGACAGCTCAGGGTGCAGGAGAGTATGGAGGGATGGTCACTGGGAAGAGGTAACTATGGGGAGGAAGTGTTTTTTTCAACAGAGATAATAGTTAAAGAGTGCTGTATGAAGAACAGGAAATAAAAAAAGAAAAAATGGAACTGTGTCACTCACTGCCATTAATGAAAAGTGACCTCCAGAGTGTAATGCCTTCAATTCCATTTCTGAATCTAGGACAAGTTCAGTTATGGACAAGTAACACAGTGATACATAGAGAAAATATTTAGTTTTCAGCATAGCCAACTTGACAATAGAACTATTAGTTCACATACAAATCCACTTCTTATCTGTTACCTGCTTACTCTTCAGTTGTATTTTTCATGATTTCTCTCTCTTACTATATTGAATTACTCAAAGTTTTGAAAAAAGAAACCAGGTCACTGTTTCCTTTGAACTGCTTACTCTCCATATACTATTTTTTTTTTTAGAACTCATAGACCCCAGCACCAATGGCTATATCCTTTAAACACACACACACACACGCACACACACAATTTTTTCCTGAGTTAGAGCTCCCAAACTCAAGCTGAAATGCTTATCCTTTCTGATTGTAATGCCATATTTTCCCCTATCACATTATGTCACAACATTGTAGTTATCCATTTATTTGTTTGTTTCTACATGTATACATAAGATCCTTTACATGAGAAACTCTAGTTAATATAACATGAATATATTTTATAAGGCCTGATCTATAATAACTTCTAAATTAATATATTTTTGTTTAAATAAAAAGGGAAAAGGAGAAAGAAGGAAAGAACAAAAATATGAAGGAAGAGAGGGGGCAAAGAAGAAAGAAAGAAGTCGGGGAGGGAAGGAGAGAGAAAGGGAAAAAAAGGAGGAAAGGAGGGAGGGAAGGAGGAAAGAAGGAAGAAAGGAGGTACAGACTATATAATAAGACATTTTTTTCTGTTTCTCTTTGAGTGTTTATTCTTTAAACAATATGTCATTCAATCCTCAGCCTCCCTTCTCATACATACATTGTCTTCTACTCTCCGTCATTAAGTAATTATGTCACAACAAGTAATTGCCTCTTCCAGCTGACTTCAGTCTCTCTGACCCATGATTGCAGGAATATATTTCTGAAGTTTAGTTCTCTCAGATATTAAATCATTTCTTGTGATACAGAGGATACTGTATGATTTTTCCTTAAGTCTTAAATACTAAGAGTCAGCTTGTAAACAAACTATAGGATTACCTACAGAAACAGAGAGTACTGTGTGCAATATCAACTGGACTAAGGATTAAAGTGCCTCCATCTGGCCACATCTCTTCTTAATATCATTTAATATTTCTGAACTTCCATTGCTTTAATCCAATAATAAAATGCCTATTTATTGAGCTGTCTTGAGTACTTCATGGGAATCACCTCACAGTCTTTCCAAAAGACTTATTAAGCATTACGATTTCCATTTACATAGTTGCAAAAATGTTAAATAATTTAAGTTTAAACATCAAACTAGAAGCTGACTCTGAATTTCCTCCAAGTCAATCTTACTTCAAAGCAAACCAAACCAAACTCACTGCCTTCAAGTCAGCTCCAACTCATAGCAACCCCTCCTTGGGTTTCCAAGACAGTATCACTAAGGAAGCAGATTGCCCAACATTCCTCCCGAGGAGTAGCTGGTCCCATGTTATTGAAAATTATTCTATGCAGATTGTTATTCAAAATGAATCCTAAATATTTGTTCTGTTATTGTCACAGGATCAAATCAATAGTATGATGTTGTTGTTGCTGTTGTTTTTGTTAGGTGCCATTGAGTCTACTCCAACTCATAACAACTCTATGTACAACAGAATGAAACATTGCCCTGTCCTGTGATGGCCTCACAATACTTGCTATACCTGAGACCATTGGTACAGCCACAGTATCAATCCATCTCTTTGAGGGTCTTCCCCTTTTTCACTGACCCTCCACTTTACCAAGCATTGTATCTACCCTTCTTTAGGTAAAGGTGCCTTCTGACAACATGACCAAAGTAGGTGACACGAAGTCTGGCCATTCTCGCTTCCAAGGAGCACTCCGGCTGCACATTCTCCAGGACAGATTTATTAGTTCTTCTGGCAGTCCATGGCACTTTCACTGTTCTTTACCAAAACCCGGTACTTTCAGTGTTCTTTACTAAAACCAGAACTCAAAGCATCAACTCTTCTTTGGTCTTCCTTATTCCCTGTCCAGCTTTCACATATATATGAGGCCACTAAAAATACCATAGCTTGGGTTAGGTGCACCTTAGTCTTCAGAGACATCTTTACTCTTCAGCACTTGAAAAAACTCTTTTCCAGCAGATTTGCCCAGTGCAATTTGTTCTCTTGTTTCTTGATTGTTGCTTCCTTTGATCTTGACTATGGAACCAAGAAATATGAAATCATTGACAACTTCAATACTTTCTCCATTTATCATGATGATGCTTATTGGTCCAGTTGTGAGTATTTTCATTTTGTTTTTGTTGAGGTGTGATTCATACCGCAGACTGTAGTCTTTAATCTTCATCAGCAAGTGCTTCAACTCATCTTCATTTTCAGTAAGCAAGGTTGTGTCATCTGCACATTGCAAGTTGTTAATGAGTCTTCCTTCATGTTCTTCTTCATCTAGTCCAGCTTCTTGAATTATTTGCTTAGCATTCAGATTGAATAAATATGGTGAAAGGATATAACCCTAACACACTCCCTTCCTGATTTTAAACCATGCAGTATCTCCTTGTCTGTTCAAACTACAGCCTCCTGTTCTATGTATAGGTTCTTCATGAACACAATGAAGTGTTCAAGTATTCCCATTCTTCTCAATATTATCCATAATTTGTTATGATCAATAATATAAGTGAATGCAATTTTTAAACTAACTGTAAATTCTAAAGTACTACAATTTACATGCTTAGGTTTTTATTGTAATAGAGTCTTCTGAAAGTGTTGCTAAATAGAATGTGTGTTAGTTTCCCAAACCTGTAATTTTTTTTAAGTTAGTCTAGATTTTATTATTTTTTTCTTTGATCTTTCATTTTCAAATTGTCACCTCTAATTGCTTTTTGTCCTCAGTCTTTCTATTTCTAGGTACCCTTGTTGCATCTTGCTGAACTTAGTCTTCCGTGGGTGGAAAACTAGACACTGAGCAAATTTCTTTAAATATAGAAAACATATAAAATATATTTTTCTTGGATTTGTAATAACTTTTTTGACCATCTTCAATCCTTTTGCACTCATTTTTTAGCTATATCTATTTTATCAACTTTTTTTTCTCAGGGGTGATGTCAAAAAGACCAATGACTTTAGATAAATAAAATGTTTGTCAAAATTAATGACAAAGTTAGTCTTGGGATATTCATGTAAAATTGTAGCATTAAAAATTATTTTATTTCTAAACAATATAAAAACAATTGGGAAAAAAAAACATTTCAGAAGGAGTGCATTTTCTTATATTTGCAATATATGAAAGAGCAAAAATGCAGTTTGTAATGATAAAAATGTTAGTGACTTCATGAAATCACTGAACAAAAAAAGAAAATAACCCATATTTTCATTTTTGCTATTCTTATTTTATGTCTACATTTAATTTGGAGAATTTAACTGAATATTAGTAGGATTATGTGATAATTAACAAATGTGGCCACAATGTACCCTTGTTTTTAAGAATACAGTTGGGTTGATTAGTTCACAATTAGTTTAGTATCCAAAAGTCTATGCAATTAATTGAAGATATAAAATGTTATCAGGTAGAGACTCTGGCAAATGAGCTCCTGATGGCTGCCAATGCCAATGATTGGCTGATGTTTACCATGAAATTTGATTTAAAAGATGGAGGTGATTTGGTACAAAATGACATAATTATCATTAATAATGTATTTGAAAATAAAATGGAAGAAATGCATTGGTTAAAAAACTGCTTTATAATTAAAGTAAATTTTCAAAGTAGCCATGTTTTAAATGCTTTTTAGCTAGTAGATGAAAGACTGAAAATGGAAGTAAAATGATTTTTCTTTAATGAGTCTTTCCTCTGAATACGTCTTCAGAGTGTTGAAGAACAACAAATAGGAATCCTATAAAGTTTGAACTAGCAGCTTGAAAGAGTAATTTTATATTGTCTCTTGTAAGAAATTTTCTCCAAAAGAAGGTGACATATCCTAAAAGTAATAGACCAGTCTAAACCTCTCCATTTGAAAAAGTCTATAGAACTGAAAGCTTCCCATCTAGATGTGGTTGTTCATTGATAGTACCTTCAGAAACTTTGCTTGTGTTAGCTAGAGAGCAAAGAAGATGAAGGTAGATTAAAAATAAACCATAATGTTCTTAAAGAGAGGACTGCTATTTGGACCCAGTTTACAGAATTACAGTTCTATTTATGGATATTAAAATAGGCTAGGATTTGAGGAAGTTTCTAATCATGTTAATAATGTGATGAAATATGAAGTACATTTTATTTACAGCAGCAATTTAAGCCTTTCTTCTACCTTGAGTACTTCAAAATAAAAATTAAAATAAACAATTCTAGAATCTATTTCTAGATTTCTTTCTCTCTGTGAACTATTACTCTTCCTAGATGCAGTTGACACACAAATAAGAGTTCAGAATGAAGAGTTAAAAGGACTGCAGTACTCCAGAGGGAACTTATTTGTGAGTCTTAATTCTGACACCATTTGCACAATTCAGAGATTTAGTAGTTGACATCAAATACACACACATGAATTTTCAAATACATGTATCTACATAGTTATATATCTATATATAAAACAGCAAATTCTTATCCCAACTTTAATCCAACATTCAAGGTTCATTCTAATTTTCCCTCTTTCCATCTTTGTAATACCCTTCTCCAAATGAGAAAACTGACTCCCATTTTCTTTCATTTTTTTTTATCTTTTTTTCTTCAATTCCTCCCTGTATGGAACCAGTTGTTCATCACCACCACTGCTGCTGTCCTACTGTATCAACACTTTCCTTATGCCAGATGCTATGCCAGACTCTAGCAAGAATATTTTCTCCCAGACCTCCCACCAAGTCATCACACATTTGTTATTACTCTCCTCAATTTTCAAGTTCAGCACCTTACTGTGGGTACCTCCATTCACAGCCCAGTGGGGAAGCCAAACTTGTTTGACCACACATAATTGATTTTGCATAAAATTGATTAGAAAGATAAAGGAGAGAAAATAAGAGGATATAGGGAGGAGTTCCGGTAAGATGGTGGAATAGGCAGAAAGTCTGCACAGACTCTCTTCAACAAAGAAAAGGGGAACCAATTAAAACAGATACAGAAGATAATCCTGGACCCCTCAGCTTTAAAGGCAAGGATATAGAAGTGGACTAAATTCCAACTAGCAGAAGAACTTGAATGAAAATACTGAAAAAAGGAGACATACAGAAATGCAGTCTGGCAGCAATCCTGACAGCAGAGACAGATCAGATATTGCCAAGTGGTGGAAGGACCTAAGAATTAACATAAAAATCAGTCCTGCTAGCCAAGGACTTCATGGAGGACTGCTCTGGTGACTAGGGAATAAAAGTGGAAACAGAGAAGAGAACAGGAAGAGGAAGGCAGGCTGAGCTGTGGGCTTTTGCCTGTCCAGAGGGTGCAGCAATTTTGAATGTGTACAAACAGCTTGACCATTTTGAATATTTAAAGAGATAACGTTCTCCCAGGTTCCAGGGACTTAAAAACAGGCTTTGCTTTCTGGGAACCTCAAAGACATCCCACACACATGGACTACTAGAAAGGTGCGATATTCCCCTTATTACTCTAATACCCCACACCCTCTTGATGAACAGAGGTGCAGCCATCCCTCACTCCCACCCACCTTCTAGGCTGGCAGGAATTCCATCCCAGTCTGTGTGCTCCCACGGAGCCTGTGAGCCCAACCCCTCCCTGTCCAGATTTTGTTTTGTTTTGTTTTGTTTTTGTCTGCCTTAAAACTACTACTATCCTTACTGCTTTTGTCATTTTTATTATCATTCTTTATTCTTCCCTTCCCAGGTTCTAGTTTTCAGCTTTTTTTTTCTTTTCCCTGTTTCTGGTTCCAATTATTATTATTATTTTTTTCTTACTTGTGAGTAACTCCATTTCTTGTTACTATTTTTTTGCACATTTACCATTTTTATTCATTATTCTCCCTCTCTAATCTTTTCTCTTATTGTTCTCTCCCAAGATATTGCATTTTTTTTTTCTTTGTTTTGTTTTGTGTTGTTTCCTTTTTTCTCTTTTTTGGCTACTGTTCTTGTGTTTGTTCTTGTGGTTTTTGTTCATGTGCTTTACTTTTTCGTTGGTTATTCAATTGTTATTTTTGTCTAACTGAGTGGGAGACAGCAAAAGTCCCTATACAACATAATAACATGCATACATCCTGCAGCTTCACTTACTGAGAGTTACCACCTCCTTCTCCACCAATAGGCCTATGAGAAACAAACACCAAGAAGAGCCTGACTTACTAAGCTGCTTTTCACAGACAGTTAACATGGATCTAAATATAACAATGACTTGGAGACAGCAGACTATCACAGTCCACACAAAGAAACAAGGTAAAGTGATAGAAACAAGGGAGCAGGATAAACACCCAAAGCACATCCCTAAGGAAGAAACAGTATTGGAACTCCCTGATAAGGAATTCAAAAGAATTATATTTAGGTATCTTCAAAGGATTGAGAGACAGATCAAGGAAAACACACACAAATATCTAGAAGAATTTTGGAAGAAAATATAAGAAGAAAATGACAAAATCAATGACAAATTAGAAATGATTCAAAATCTACAGATAGAAATCATCCAGAAGATTAATACTCAATTGTCAGAAACAGATAACACATTGGAAGGGCAAGGGAGTAGAATTGATGCAATGGAAGACAGAATTAATGACATTGAAGACAAATAAATGAATATTTCTATGGAAAGGGATCAATCAGAAAAATGACCAAAACAAAATAAAAAAGCCTAAGGTTCATGTGGGAAACCATCTGTGGCATGTTGTGAGAAATAATCAAAAGGAATAATCTACATGTCATTGGAATTCCAGAACAGGAAGAGAAAAATAAAACTATTGAGAAAATTGTCCAAGATTTGTTGGAGGAGAACTTCCCTAATATGATGAAGCGTGAGAATATATCCATTAAGGAAGTCCAATGAACTCCAAACAGGATAAACCCCAAAGCACTACTGAAGAAGAACAAAGGAGGAAGTCTCACACTGCCATCTCAAAACCTACTATATAGTCACAGTAGTTGAAACTGTCTTGTATTGGTACAATGACAGACACATAGACCACTGGAATAGAATTGAGAACCCAGAAGTACATCCATCAACCTGTGGTCTGCTGATCTTTGACAAAGGGCCTAAATCCATTGAATGGGGAAGAGAATGTTTAATAAATGGTGCTGGCAAAACTGGATATCCATTTGCAGAAAAATGAAACAAGATCTGTACCTCACACCATACATACAAACTAATTCCAGATGGATCAAAGACTTAAATGTGGAACCTAAAACTATAGAGTTCCTCAAGGAAAAACTAGGGGCAAATTTAGGTGCACTAATATATGGCATCAATAGACTGTCAAGCGTAATCCAAAATACATAAACAGGAGAAGAGAAACTAGATGACTGGGACCTTCTAAAAATTAAATTTTTATGTGCTTCCAAAGACTTCTTCAAAATTTTTAAAAGAGAACCTACAGACTGGGAAAGAATATTCTGCAATGACATATCTGAAAAGGGACTTATCTCTAGAATTTACAGAAAACTCCAATACCTCAATAACAAAAATACAAACAATCCAATTCAAAAATGGGCAGAAGACATGAATAGACACTTCACCAAGGAGGATATTCAAGTGCCCAACAAACATATGAAGAAATGCTCACGATCATTACCTATTAGAGAGATGCAAATCAAAACAACAATGAGATACCATCTTGCCCCAGCACTAGCAGCAAAGTTCAACAAGACAGAAAATAACAAATGCTGGCAAGGATGTGAAGAGATTGGGACTCTCCTACACTTCTGGTGGCACTGTAAAATGGTACAACCACTGTGGAAAACAGTATGGCGATTCCTTAGAAAGTTGGAAATAGAAATACCATTTGATCCTGCCATTTCATTACTAAGTACAGATCCTAAAGAAGTGAGAGACATTACTAGAACAGACATACGCACATCCATGTTCATCACAGAACTATTTACAATAGCCAAAAGATGGAAGCAACCTAGACATCCATCAGCTGAGGAGTGGCTAACCAAACTATGGTACATACACACAGTGGAATACTATGTGATGCTAAAGAATAATATAGAATCTGCAAAACAGTGCATAATGTGGATGAACTTGGAGGACATTGTGCTGAGCAAAATAAGTCAATCATAGAAGGACAAATGTTGTATTTGTCCACTATTATAAAAGTCAAGGAACAGTTTATATATGGAAGGAAATTTTCTTTGTTGGTTACCCAGGGTATGAAGGGAGAGGAGGGAACACTGTTAGATAGGTAGAGATAAGTATTGATTTGGGTGAAGAGAAGGGCAATGGACCAAATGTGAGTAATCAACATGGTGGCATTGAGGAAGAGAAAGACATAGAGAGGTACATGAGAGATACAGACAACAAAGATGAACCCTTTTGCACATACAGTTCTGCGTTGTTAGTGAAGGAAAACACAGGTATACGGGTGGATAGATTGATAGTCAGGCTGAACTATTAGGTATGTCTATGCAGCAGGGAGTGTATCCAAGACCATGTTAGGGTTGGCAATGGTTCTACAAGTGTATTTGTATGTTCTGTAAGAATTCCCGGGCGTATAGTAGAGCTGACAAGAGACAAGGTTGTAGTCACTTCTTGGTCACAACCAGCTACCCAGAGAGAACAAATAGTTGAACCTGTGGGCTCTGGACTATAGTCACAGGGGACATCAAGCTCAATTGGCATAACATACTACACCAAACATTGTTCCACCTCCTACTTTGGCGTGTAGTGACTGGGATCTTAAAAGCTAGCAAGCTGCCATCTAGATGCAACGATGGGTCTCTCCTCATCAAGAAGAAAGAAGAATGAAGAAAACCAAAATTCATGGAAAGAATTAGTCCTAGTGACTGGTACACCATCCGATCTGCAACCTATACAACTATGAGACCAGAAGAACTAGATGGTGCCCAGCTACCACTGTCATCCACCTGGAAGGGATGTAGGAGATCCTGGATAGAGAGGGAGAACAATGTGGAACAAAACTCAAAATCACTAGGAAAAAAAAAGAAAGATGGACTAGGTTTGCTGGTCTTATAGAGCCTGGTGGAACCACAGAGACTATGGTCCCTTGCTGCCATTCAGGTCTGGAATTGAACCCACACCTGTGGCTTCCAGCCAAACAAAAGACAGGCATATGAGTTGAAGATGTACCTGAGGTAGATACACTCCTTGGAGAGAAAAATTATGGGAGAAAGAGGGGCTGTTTATGCACAGGGAGACAGTTCAGGGGGCAGGAGTGCATGGAGGAATGGACACAGGGAAAAGGTAACTATCAGAAGGAAGTGGGAGGGGAGCTGTTGCATTGGGATAAATTGTAGTCAAAGTCATGAGACAAAGTGTTTGTGAACTGCTGTATAGAAAGTGTGTGTGAACTGCTGTATGGAAAGTTAATTTGCTCTGTAAACTTTTACTCAAATCACAATTAAAAGAGAGAGAGAGAGAGAGAGAGATGATAGGGAGGAAGAGGAGAGGAGGTGAAGAATCACTGTAGTTCATATGTTGCCTTTTAAAATCAGGTTGAGGAAATTCTCATTCATTCTTACATTACCAAAGTATATGTCTTTCTTTTTTTAAAAATAATATGTCCTTTTGCAGAGGGTGGTCATAATAATGAAGTGATTTGGTATATACAAAAGTTGTAGGCAATAACTGCCTCCTGTTGTTATTATTTGCCATCCAGTCCATTCTAACTCATGGTGAGCCATATGTGAGGAGTAGAACTGCTACATAGAGGTTTGAAGGCAGTGACCCTTTAGAAGGAGATCACTAGGCCTGTTATACAAATAGCCTCTAGATGGGTTAGGACCACTAACCTTTTGGCTACCAGTAGAAGGACTAAATGCTTGTACCACCCAGGAACTGGTTTGTGTGTATCTTTCTTGTTAATTCAGTTTAATAGTTATCAACATCTTTTTCTACATCTATTAAAATATTCTACTATATCTTTTCATTTTTAATTAGTTAATGTTATTATGTTTAGTGATTTGCAAAAGTTAAACCATATTTTCATCCTGAGGCAGTGGGAATGTAAGTGGGTCTTACTAAGTATAATTAGATTTCTTTTTTTATATATTTAATTTAAATTATTCCATCCATGTCCACATGAATAAAACTTTCTTGTAATGTTCCTTTACCACAGTGTCTTTGTTACATATTTTATGTTACCAGTGCTATGGCATGCTTATAAAATGAGTTCCAGGGGATTCCCTCATTCTGTAACTCCTGGAAATGTTTTTTTCTTCTTTAATTTTTAATTAGTTTTTGAATAATTGGTAAAGCGATTGAACAAAACTTTTGTCCTTGGGTTTTCTTTGTGAGATTTTATTAGATTAATTTACTTTATTGGATTTAGCATTAATTAGCTTTCACTATTTCAATGTGAGCTAGTGTTATTGTTATATTTTTCTAGGTATTTGTCCATTTGATGTAAATATTCAAATTGATTCAAATAAAGTTAAGCATGTTTTACTCTTTTTATCTTTTTAATCTCAGTTGCATTTTTCTTGAGACTTCTTGTTTGTGGCATTGATGCTTAGAGGGAAGAAGACAGTATTTTTTAATAAATATTGTTAGAAAAAAATGGGTATTCAGATGAGAAATAAATTAGATTCCTATTTCACACTAAGGAGCTCTGGTGACATAGTGGATAAGGGACTTAGCTACTAACCAGGAGGTCAGTGGTTCAAACCCACCAGCCACTCCATGGAAGGAAGTTGAGGTGATCTACTTCTGTAAAGATTCACAGTCTTGGAAACCCAATGGGTGTCACTAAGAGTCGGTATTGACTCAATGGCAGTGAGTTTGGATTTTTGGAGTTATTGCACACTGTTTATAAATAGCAATTTCTCATAGGTTAAAAAAGCAGATGTTAGTTATCATTAGGTGCCATTGATTAGATTGATTCTGACTCATTGTGACTCTTTATACAACAGAATGAAGCACTGTCTGGTCCCGTGCAATCCTCACAACTTTTACTGTGCTCATCATGGCAGCCACTGTGTCAATCTACCTCTTTTTCACTTATCCTCTACTTTATCAAGGATAACATCCTTCTCCAGGGAATGGTTTCTTCTGACAAACTGACCAAAGTATGAGAAGTAATCTCAACATCCTCATTTCTAAGGAGCATTCTGGCTGTTCTTCATTCAACACAGATTTATTTGTTCTTCTGGCGGTCCATAGTACACTCAGTATCCTTCATCAACACGATAATCCAAATGCATCAATTCTTCTTTGGTATTTGCAAAAATGCAAAGCCTTTAAAATTATATAAAAGAATATCATTTTTTCAGTGGAGGGAAAGATTTTTTTTTTCCAACGGGATAATAAAATCATTAAAGTAAAAGATTGCTGAAATTTACTACATTACACTTATTTATTATTAATATCCATTTATTAAAAGATACCATAAGGAACATGAAATGACAAGGCATAGAGTAAGAGGAAAAAAATCCAACTTTTGTAACCAATCAAGGAATAGTATCCAGACTATATAAAGAACTACAGCACAATGAGAAAAAATACAGATAAAAATAAATACAGAAGAAAATTAAGGAATTTAACAAACTTAACAAAATGAGATATCTATATTACCATTAGGGAAGAATATGCTGGGCATTTGTCAAGCTAATAGAACTGAAGAAAAATTCAAGCCCTGAATTGCAGTATTGAAAGATTCTTCGGGAAAAATATTGACTGATGCAGGAAACATCAAAAAAAAAAAAAAAAAAGATGGAATGACTACACAGAGTGCAGTGTAGTAAATTACTTAGTGTGGCTTTTCTACCCATAAGTCTTTGTAAACTCCAAGGTGGGATTTTCTATGAGCAACTGAGGAGCTCCTGATTGCTGAAGCTATCCACCTGGGTTATTTCT
>NW_006921612.1:17220747-17222066 GCF_000298275.1 Orycteropus afer afer | reverse complement strand
GTGCTTCCCTAATAAACCCCATAATCTGTGAGCTCTGTGTGGACACTGCAGCGAATTATCGAACCCAGGAGAGAGGTGGTGGGTGCTTTGGGAGGAACGGTTGGAGAAAGGGCTGGAGGGAGGCAGCATGTCTGGTCCTGCAGTAATAGGCCTTGGGTTACTGCTGGTAATCCTGCCTTCCCCTTGTAGGGTTAGAGGAGGTCAGAACATGTGGCCTCCATGCCGTTTTAGCACAGAGTCACTGTACCCAAAAGAACTGGTCAATGTTCATCTATTTCAGTGGTTGGCATATGATCAAGAACTAATGGTATTGAAGGAAGAAGTCAAAGATGCACTGAAAAAAAATGGTGAAAAACAAGGTTCTAGGAATTGATGGAGTACCCATTGAGATGTTCCAACAAACACATGCTGTTTTGGAGGCACTGCCCTGTCTGAACCAAGAAATTTGGAAATTAACTACCTGGCCAACTGACTAGGAGAGATCCATATTTGTACCCATGCCAAAGAAAGGTGATCCAACATAATGTGGAAATTATTGAATAATATCATTAATATAAAACACAAGGAAAATCTTGCTGAAAATAATTCAAGAATAGTTGCATCAGTGTATTGACAGGAAACATCCAGAAATGCAAGCTGGATTCAGATGTGGGATGAGGGATATCATTGCTGATGTCAGATGGACCTTGGCTGAAAGCAAAGAATATAAAAAATATGTTTACTTGTGTTTCATTGACTATGCAAAAACATTAGACTGTGTGGATCACAACAAATTATGGATAACATTGAGAAGAATGGGAATTCCAAAACACTTAATTGTGCTCATGAGGAAGCTATTCATAGACCAGGAGGCTGTGGTTTGAGCAGAATAAGGGAATAGTGTATGGTTTAAAATAAGGAAGGCAGTGTGACAGTGTTGTATCCTTTCACCACACTTATTCAATCGGTATGCCGAGAAAATAATCCTGGAAGCGGGACTATATGAAGAAGAACATGGCATAGGATTGGAAGAAGACTCATTAACAATGTGAGATACTCTGAAGACACAACTTTTCTTTCTGAAAGTGAGGATGATTGAAGCACTTACTGACAGAGATTAAAGATTACAGTCCGCAATGTGTATTACATTTGAACATAAAGAAAACAAAACCCCTCACAACTGGGCCAATAAGCAGGTTTTATTTTCCCCTTTATTTTACTTACATGATGGATTACATTGATTGTTTTCTAATGTTGAACCATCCTTGCAGACTTGGTATTAATCCTACTTTACAATTATGTATTTTCGTTTTTTTTTTTTTTTTTCAAGCAGAAGACGG
>NW_006921612.1:17204394-17214436 GCF_000298275.1 Orycteropus afer afer | reverse complement strand
CCTTCAAGGCTCAGGGGTCCAAGATTATCTTCTGTGTCTGTGTTAATTGGTTTCCCTTTTCTTTGTTGAAGAGGGTCTGTGCAATCCTTCTGCCTAGTCTGCCATCTTGCCCCGCCTCTCTTTCTTCTTTTTTGATGTGTGCATTTATTGCTATAAATTGGCATGTGATAACTGCTTTTGTTGTATCCCAAAGATTTTGATATGTTGTGTTTTCATTCTTGTTTGATTCAAGGAATTTTTGAATTTCAATTTTTATTTTTTCTATTACCCAGTCATTTTTGAGGAGGGAGCTGTTCACTTTTCATGTGTTTGCTCTTTTCCCCTCAATCTTCCTATTATTTATTTCTAATTTAATTGCATTGTGATCTGCAAAGGTGCTGTGCAGTATTTCAATGTTTTAAAATTTATTAAGGTTTGTTTTATGGCCTAACATCTGGTCTATCAAGGAAAATGTTCCATGTGCACTGAAGAGGAATGTATATTGCGCTGCTGTTAGGTGAAGTGCTCTGTAGATGTCTATAAGGCCAAGTTAGTAGAGTGCATTGTTTAGCTCTTCTGTATCTTTGTTGAGTTTCTTTCCAGTTGTTCTATCTTTCAAAGAAAGTGGTGTATTAAAGACTCCCACTATGATTGTGGAGTCATCTATTTGGCTTTTCAACTCCTTTAAAGTCTGATTTATGTATTTGTGGGGCTCTTTCATTGGGTCCATAGATATTTATTATGGTTATATCTTCTTGTTCAGTTGATGCTTTAATCATTGTATAATGTCCTTCCTTGTCTCGTATGGTTTTTTTTTTTTTTTTTTGTCTTAGGGTCAATTTTATCTGAAATTTATGTTGCCACTTTTGCTCTTTTCGATTGCCATTTGCTTGATATATCTCTTTCCAACCTTTGATTTTTAGTCTATTTTTGTCTTTGTCTCTAAGAAAGACAGCATATTGGTGGGTTATGCTTTCTTATATAGTCTACAACTGTGTCTTTTGACTGGTGCATTTAATCCACTGACATTCAGTGTAAATATTTATTAATAAATGAAATCCTATGGTACAGTTCTACTCTCTCCTATAAGGTCACTATGAGTCAGAATTGACTTGATGGCAGGATATTGTTGTTGTTGATGATGATTTTTATTGGTCTAGTTTTTGGATCAATGCTTAACATATAAGGTATTAAATATTAGTCAGTTTACTGATAGAATGAATTAGAAAAAGCATATGCCAATTCCAAGAAAGTGATTACTGCTGGAGTTTGGGGTAGAAATAGGATGAGACATTGATAATATGATTTATCTATTTTTTAGTTTCTTTTAAAAAAGAATCATCTCAAGTATATCTCAAACATAAATTATATTAGTCCATGTTAATAGTAATTTAATTACAGTTGTGCATGTTGAATTTCTCCTAAAGTATTTTATTTACTTTCCTGTATCTTTGATATATTTTCTATTTTCTAACAATCTAATGTAGAGGAAAATAAAACCAACTTTGGAATCATGGAATAATATATTTCTTTTTTGAGATACAGTATGCTATTTTTTTTTTTTTTTCACACGTAGACAATAAATACTTGGAGGAGAAATCAAGCTACATGATCTTAAATCATTTATATAGATCATATGATTTTAATCATATTAATTTGGGCTCAATGTTTGCCATTCCACCAATATTTATTCTCTAACTTATATTTGGAATCCTGTCTTGGATTTTTGATAAGCAACTCAACACAAATAAATAGATGCAACAATATAATATAGGGATTAATTTTGTAAATGTACTAAGTGTTAAAGTATTTTATGTTTGTCTTCCCATTCACATTGAGCACAACCACAGTTCTGCAGCCAGTGGTAGTTTATGATAGGTAGAAAAATATTTCCAAAACATGAAGTTTTGTGTAGCAGAACTTGGAGAGCTTTAGTCTTGGAACATGTTTGCAAACCCTCAGAAAGAGATGGGATAAAAGTCGAATAGACAGAAAAGTCAAAGTTGATCCCAAGCCTCAGAAATCAGTTATGCCATTTATTGTAGAAATATTTTTAAAGAAGACATAATTTATACTATCATGTGCATTGTTCTTGATATAAAGCCTACATGAGAAAATTTTTTCATGGCAAGTAATCAGCAAATCTGGCATGTTTTCTTTTCAAAGACAGTGAGGTGTAGGAAACGGACTGTGTTTTTCTATTTTAGTTTGGTTCCTTTGGAGTTGTTCTGGTTACCTAGTGCCACTCTGAAAAGAATATACCACAAATGGGATGGCTTGAAAAAACAGGAGTTTATTCTCTTACAGTTCAAGAGGCTAGAAGTCCAAGTGCAAAGTGCCAGGCTCTAGGGACTGTGAGAAAGCCCCTCAACGTTGGGCTTCAGCTCTGCCTCTTGCTCCTGGCCCACTGAAGCTAGAGTCTAGCTGCTGAGACCAACAAGTCCAAAGTCAACAAATAAAAAGATACAGTCCTGATGTTACCAAACCACACTGCAGACCATTAATTTAAGTTCCTTGTAAGTCCCAAGGTTGGCAGAGCATGGCAGGCTGCTGAACAATGACAAGGCTACATGCAGTGTCCAAGCATGCCATAAGCTAGAGACTATCCCCAAAGTTTCTGCTTATATACAGGATACAGACCACATCCCAAAGGCAGCTACTCAGCTGCTTGTGGTAGATCCCAACATGGAGTTGACTGCCAGTCTCATCATGGGGAATAACTGCCACTAGCTGCCCAGCCACTCAACCAGGCCCAGCCAAGTTGACATATAAATTTAACTATCACAGGAGTTCATATCAAATTTCTATTGAATAAATTATATAGGAACTTTTCGAAAACTTGACTAAATAAGATGAACCTGGCCAGGATAATGTATGAAAGCAAGTCATTTCATGGAGAAAAATGGAAGAAATTTGTCTAGGGAATAAAAAATGTTGTTCTAAGTATTCAAAGGTCTGAGGAGTATATAGAATTGTTCTGGGTGATCCTAGAAGACAAAACTAATATCATAGAATTAAAATGATAGTGAAAAAGATTCTTAACACAGAAAATAAGTCCAAAGATGAGTGAAGCGTCCAGTTGATAATATCTAGGAGAAAGGTTGAAATCTCGAATTTTCATTTCAAATCTGTGATTCTATAAATTTATGAATTTTGTTTCTTTATATTTATGCAAATCTGATCTCTGTTCTGGACCTTGGAAGCTCACTTCCCCTTGAAGTTCAAATCCTCTTTCGTCATTAATGTCCCTATGTGAAACAAATGCTTTCAGCTCAACTGCTAACCAAAAGATTGTTGTTTCAGACACACCAAGAAGTATCATGTAAGTTAGGCCTGGAAATCTGCTTCCATTAAAATTATAGCAAAACAATGCTGTGGAGCACTTTACTTCATGAAACATGGGTAACCATGAGTAAAAGTCAACGTGACAGCAACTAACAACAACAAAGACTCTGGAATCCATCTATAAAAATTTCAAATGTCACAAAGTTCAATCAAGGGTGTTTGCATATATGTAAATAAGTGTGCATGCCCTATACACATGGTTGTTAAAGGCTACTGATGTATGCTATAAATTTTTACGAGTCATCTGGTGCTCTGGACAGAGGCCACTGCTGGTCAGCCAGTTGTACTGCCATGCGCTCATCATAAATCCTTCAAAATGCTTTGCACAGTCATGGGCAATTTTGTTTTTATTGTTACTCTTTAATTTAACAGAACATGATAAATTGGTTCTGTCTATTGTGCATTTCTCAAATAGCCACTTCCTGGTTCATTATCATGATTATATGACACGTGAAAAGAATAGGGAAGACTGAATTAATGGGGTTGTATAAGGGCCACGGAGACTGCTAGGATATTAATGAGACCTATACTCTGACAGCTATCACAGCTGAGTATCTCAACTCACCAAATGTCACTGAGCTGTGACCAAACCTAAGAGTCTTTACTGATCTAAACACACACACACACACACACACACACACATACACAACACATGCATTAGGAAAAAAAAAAATTACAGAATTGTGTAGGATAAAAGTTAAAAGTGCTTATTTTCTCCTACAAGTCCTCCAGATTGCTTTCTATGTGTCCCCTAAAGATTTTTGTAGTGAAGATAATGTGGAGTATGAAATTCAAGCTACTAATTCCATAAATTAATGGGAAGTGTTTTCTCAATGAAGGTACCAAATACTGAATAAATTTTTTCAAGGTACAATGGTGAAATACAATTTCTAGTAAATTAGTTTGCTATTTCCTGATTGTGTTCAACTATATAACATAATGTTATGCTCAGTATTTAGTGACACAAAACAATATGTTATTTGGGAATTTCATTATTAACTTTCATCAGAATATATTGAATAGTGATTTTCTATGATTCAACGGAAGGGAAAAACTAAATTTACATGAAGTTAAATATTAGTTAATAGCAGGAATTACTTTTCTGGGCCTCCTGTTTTTCATGTGTGCACTATAGAAAACTAACAATATGAGTGGTGAAAACTAGTATATGTAAATAACTTTAGAGTTTGAAAAATTTGTTTCAAACAATCTCTCTTTTGATCATCCTGGTGATGTTGCTGAAAGGTAGATATATTCTATTGCATTTTTCAAATGATAAACTAGAGGCTCCAAGAGGTTAAGCAATTTTCCCAAGGAGACAAATCTAAAATGTGCCAAGCAGGATTCCTGACTTCATGATTGTTTTATTTTTAATTTCATTAAACTATTTTTTGTTGATTAATTATCTGACTGCTTCTCCTGCCATCTTTCTAGTTAATGTTCCAGCAATACTAAAATGCTGTTGGTTATTGAATTATGCCATGTAATTTCACATTTTCATGTTTTTTACCTGCTGTTCCCTTTGAGAGGAATTCTTGCCCCCCCGAACAATCAAATGCATATTCATTAAGTATGTAATCAACTCCTGATATCACATTCCCTGACATCTTTTAACATTTTTTAATACTTTATATTATGGAAAGATTCAAATATACCCAAACGTAAGACTTCATCCAGCTTCAGTACATGTCAAACTTTTGTTATTTTCATCTACCCACTCCTTTACCATTTGTTGTTTATTTCTTACTTGCTGGAATATTTCAAAGTAAATTTCAGACAGCATATCATTACTCCTGTGAATATTCATTACCCATCCCAAACAAACATGATTTTTAAAACATTTTAACTTAACTATAGTTACTTATACAGTCACTAATTATACTCACTGCTGCAAAAGACCTCTTTCAAGTGCTGAAGAGCAAAGATGTCTTCTTGAAGACTAAGGTGCACCTAACCCAAGCCATGATATTTTCTATTGCCTCTTGTGCGTTTAAGAACTGGATAAAGAATAAGGAATACCGAAGAAGAGTTGATGCTTTTGGGTTGTGTTGGTGAAGAATGCTGAGAGTGCCGTGAACTGCTAAAAGAGCTAACAAATCTGTCCTGGATGAAATGCAGCCAGAATGCTCCTTGGAAGCAAAAATCATCAAGCTTCCTCTCACTTACTTTGATCATGCTGCCAGAAGAAACCATTCCTTGGATAAGGATATCATGCTCGGTAAAGTGCAGGGTTAAAGAAAAAGGGGAATCCCATGAACAAGATGGATTGACACAGTGGTTGCATCAATGAACTCAGGTATAAGCAAGGATCTTGAGGATGGCACAGAACTGGTCCAATCATGGGTGACTCGAAAGCGCCTAACAACATAATCACTTATGGAGCACTGGTGGTTCAGTGATTTAAGCATTTGGCTGCTAAACAAAATGTAGCAAAGATGAGACAGTCTGCTTCCATAAAGATTTATACCCTTGGAGACGCTATATGGCAGTTCTATTCTGTCTTGTAGGGTCAATATGAGCAAAAATTGATGCGATGGCCATACATACAGTCACTTAAAGGAGCCATGATGACTCAGTGGTTAAGCACTCAACTGCTAATTGAAAGGTTAACAGGTTGAAACAACAAGCTCTCTCTGTAGGAGGAAGATGTGGCAGTTTGCTTTCTTAAAGATTACATCTTTGGAAACCCTGTGGGGTAGTTTTACTTTGTCCCGTAGGATCACCATCAGTTAACTTGAGGGCAATGGGCTTTTGGTCATTTGTTATCATTTATTACCCAGAATGTGATCATTTTCCCTATGTTTACAATTTGTTCAGATAAGAATATAAAGTTGTCTTGATTCAATTAGTTTGACACTTAAATGTCCTTTGATCTGTTACAGAGTATTTGCCCAAAAGTGCACAGTTTTTATTATACAATTTCCTATATCCGGATTTGACTGATTGTGTTCTGTGTTATTGAATGTATTCCTTTATCTTATTAAAGAGCTCTTGTGGTGCTGTGGTTAAAGAATTAGGCTACTAATGAAAACCTTGCAGTTCAAACCCACCAGCTTCTCCATGGGAGAAAGATGAGGCAATTTGCCTCTGTAAAGATTTACAGCCTTGGAAACTTAATGAGGCAATTCTATTCTGTCCTGTATTGTCGCTAGGAAACACAATTGACTTCATGGCAGTGAAATTTTTATTTTGTTTTGTTTTTATCTTATTTTTTATGAAGTGCTAATTTGATCAGGAAGGCTGATTAAAATCATGTTCTGTAAGAGAAAAAAAGCACACTCAGAAAACGCTACTTTAAATATGTTTCTGAGTAATCAATATTGCATCACACTGAAGGAACATACTGGTCCCCCTTTTTTTGGGAAGGGCATATTAATAATGGGGTTTAGATATTGTCAACCTGTTCATTAAAAATTTCTCTCCTTACTGATTGATTTTCACCATGCACTGATGCTTGTTGTCTAGATCAATTATTTCAATTACAAAAAAGGAAAAAAAAAATTAAACTTCAAACCCCTGCCATCAGGTCAGTTCTTACTCATAGCAACCCTGTAAGATAGAGTAGAACTGGCCTATAAGGTTTCCAAGGCTCTAAATCTTTATAGAAGGAGACTGCCTTATCTTTCTCCTATGGAGTGACTAGTAGGTTCCAAGTGCTGACTTTTTATTAGCAGCCAAATGCTTTAATCACTGCACCACCAGAGCTCCCTCTCATTTCAATAGGAGTAGAAAATTGTGGTTTTTAATTCTACAATTTCTCCTATATTTATTAACTCTGATTTTTTTTTCTGTATCATCTTTCCTCATCAACTGTTTTTTTCCCCACAAATTCAGTCCATATGGGAAGGCAAGATGAATATTTATTTCTTTAATTGATCAATATTTGGAATAATGAATAGATTCCCTAATAACCTCCAAAATTGACTAATGAGGGTATTATCTTAAAAAAAAAAAAAAAGAGTATTATGAATGCATCGAGGTGTGTATGTAATGTATGTGTGTGAGTGGCAGGTCTATTTTATCTATTGATCTATCTGTCCATCCATCTACAGTCCAATCCATTGTAGCCCTCAGCTGTCATTCTTTAGAATGCTCAAATTGTCTCATCATGGGTCAGTGGAAATCTGCTCTTTAACTTGCCTCGAATTAGTAGACCTCTAGTTATTCTGTGATAACTTTTTACTGCCAGCATGAGAAATATCCCAGACTAATTTTGTACTAAGTGAACCCCTTGAAATTGGCAATATTTGATAAAGGATAATTTCATGTAGTTCAAGCTGACACATTTTTTGCTCCAGATCTGGAGTCAACCATTTCACCAAGGAACTCCGATTCTTTTTTGGGAAAAAGTATACTTAGGTACTGTTATGGATTAAATTGTATTTCCTCAAACATGTGTTTAAATCCTAATCCACACACCTGTGGATGTGAACTTGTTCGTGAATAGGGTTTTCTTCATTAGGCCATATGAACATAGATTGTGCAATAAACCTTACCATTTCTTAGTTTTAGAGGGAACAGATTAGACAGAGAAAGAAGCAAAAACCAGAGAAAGAAGGATGCCACATGTGGATCACCATGGAACCCAGGAACCCAGGAACAATGTTGTTGTTGTTGTTATGTGCCGTCGAGTCAGACCTGACTCATAGCGACCCCTCCTTGGGTTTCCGAGGCAGTATCACTACGGAAGTAGGATTGCCCAACCTTCCTTCCGAGGAGTGGCTAGTGGGTTTGAACCGCCAGCCGTCTGGTTAGTAGTCAAGTGCCTTAGCCACTATGCTACCCAGGAACAATAGAAGTGAAAAATACAAGGTTCTTCTGCCAGAGCCAACACAGAGAGAATATCCCCCTATATTCAGTGCTTCTAGCCTCCTGAATGGTGAGAAAATAAATTTATGTTCTTAAAGCCACTGGTGTTATTTCTGTTGCAGTAGCAAAAGGAAACTAAGACAGGATAGTATGAATGTGGTGAGCCCTCTAGTCAATTCATATTCATAGCAACCTTATAAGACAGAGTGAAACTGCCCCACAGGGTTTCCTAAGATGTAATCATTATGGGAGCAGATTGCCAGGTATATCCCCCCACAGATTTGCTGGTGGGTTCAAACAACCAACCTTTCACTTAGCAACTGAGCACTTAAACTTTGTGCCACTCGGGATCCTTACTATAGGTTCTGGGGATGTTAAATGGTACAGAATGCGCATGACTACAATACATATTTCCTTGAAGGGAAAAGAAAATCATGAGTTTAAAATAATTCTAAAATTCATATAAAGATGATACGGTTTGATTTTCATTTAAATCTTCTGAATTGATTGTAAGTTTCTTTTCTCTTATGATGAAAATTGTGGTTTTTAGTGATGTTGATATAAATACTTATCTTCTTTATCCTATTGAAAGTTTCATTGTCATGCACAACAGTTTCAAAATAGCAAAATAAGAGTGTCATAATATCACAAGACTACCAGGTGAAATATAAGATTTATCTGTGCTTGTTTTTGCCCTTGAATATGCTGGGTTTTAAAACCACTTAAAATACATATCTTGGTGCCACTTCCACCTACTTGATACTTGATATACTTTTAGATTCATTTGTTCCCATTTATTTTCTATTTTTAGATTTTTTCCCTTTAAATCAATCTTTTCTTTTTAAGTTTTATTGAAACTTTTTATTTTCCTTAAGTTCTCTAGCTATGTTAATCATACATCCTCCATATAGCACATTTGCATTATATAATCTTTGTATGCACAGTGTTTTGCACTTGTATACTGGCATTCCTAACTTGAATAGGAAGTATATGAGATCAAGTTCTCTGTATATATATAGCCTAGCACTTGGCACAAAGCATGCATTCTAAACTTATCTATGAGTAGTGTGTGTGTGACTGTGTGTATGTGTGTTCACAAAAGAATAACAGTCATGTATCAGCAGAATTGTGTTTATTTCTGGAATATGTCATGCCTATGTTTATTTCCCTTCACTCATCTGTCAATTTGTGGTCATACTGTGATGACTTGCATGTTGTTAGGGTGTTGGAAGTTATGCCACTAGTATTTCAAATACCCACAGAGTCACTTATGATTGAAAGGTTTTGGCAGAATTTCCAGACTGAAATAGACTAGGTTGAAAGGCCAGAGGATTCCAAGGTGGTAGAATAGTCAGAAAGAATGCACAGACCTTCAACAAAGAAAAAGGGAACCAATTAACACAGATACAGAAGATAATCCTGGATGCCTGACCCTTGAAGGGAAGGATATAGAAGTGGACAAAACCCCAACTAGAAGAAGAATTGGCATGACAATACCAGAAAAGGAGATATATGGAGCTACAGTCTGGCAGCGATCCTGAGAGATTCTGACAGCACACACCGCTTGGAGATTACCGAGTGGTGGGAGGATCTAAGAATTAATCTAAAAATCAGTCCTGCTAGACAAAGACTGCATGGAGGACTGCTCTGGTGGCTGGGGAGTAAAAGGGGAAGCAGCAGTGGAGAGGAAGACGGGCTGAACTGTGGATTTTGCCTGTCCAGAGAGCACCACCATTTTGAATGTTTACAAGCGGCTTGACCATTTTGGATATTTAAAGAGAAAGTGCTTTCCGAAATTCCAGAGGCTTAAGAACAGGTTCTGCTTGCCAGTAACTTCAAGGACACTTGGGACCTGCATAACTGAAAAGGTGTGACATTCCTCTTTACTCTTATACCCCACACCCACTTG
>NW_006921612.1:17202143-17203478 GCF_000298275.1 Orycteropus afer afer | reverse complement strand
AAGAATTTTGGAAGAAAATACAAGAACAAAATGACAAAATAAATGAAAAATTAGAAATGATTCTAAATCTACAGATAAAATCCAGAATATTAATACTAAATTGACAGAAATAGATAACACATTGGAATGGAAAAGGAGTCAAATTAATGCAATGGAAGGCAGAATTAATGAGACTGAAGAAAAATACCTGAATACATCTTTGGAAATGGATCAATCAGAAAAAAAAATCAAAACAAAATGAAGAAAGCCTAAGGTTCATGTGTGATACCGTCAAAAGGAATAACCTACATGTCATTGGAATTCCAGAACAGGAAGAGAAAAATAAAACCAGTGAGAAAATTGTCCAAGATTTGCTGGAGGACAACTTCCCTGATATGATGAAAGATGAGAATATATCCATTCAGGAAGTCCAATGAACCCTAAGTAGGATAGACCCCAAAAGAAATTCACCAAGACATATCATCATCAAACTCACCAAAACCAGAGACAAAGACAAATCCTGAAAGCAACACAGGAAAAACAAAAAGTTACCTACAAAGGGCAGTCAGTAAGAATAAGCTCTGATTTCTCAGCAGAAACCATGCAAATGAAAAGGATGGTATATACAAAACCCTGAAAGAGAAAAAAAAAATTCAACCAAGAATTATATACCCGGCAAAATTGTCCCTCAAATATGATGGTGAAATTAGGAGATTTCCAAATAAGCAGAAACTAAGGGAATTTGTTAAAACCAGATCAACCTTACAACAGATGCTAAAGGGAGTTCTTTGAACACAGAACCTAAAATAGTAAATAACAACTGACCATTAATACACAAGATGACATAACCCAGAAACCACAACTATGGACATATTCAAAGTAAAATGAGCTTATAAGACTGTAGACAGGGAACCAGAGACATCAACTGGCAAGTGAGGACAACTACAAACCAAAAGAGGGAAAAGACTATGTAGTTACAGAACTTCTAAATAGTGGGAAAGTCAAGAGAGTTGCAAGATAGAATGGATGGTTCTAAACTTGGGGAGAAAATTATAAATACTAGCATAACTTCAAAGAAAAATGATAAACCTTCATCACAATAAAAAAAGAGGACAAGCACAAATACTCAGCAAATACTAAAACAACAGCAACAAAAGAAATGATAACAAGATTCATAAACATAATGAGCTCAGCACAGAAAATAATATGGAACAAAGAAACCAGGGACACCATGAAAAAACACACACCAAAATGACAGCAACCAATTCATACTTGTCAATAATTACATTGAATGTTAATGGATTAAATGCACAATGGAGAGTTGCAGATTGGATAAGAAAACAAAACCTATCAATA
>NW_006921612.1:17199011-17199729 GCF_000298275.1 Orycteropus afer afer | reverse complement strand
AGAAAAGGCATTTGATAAAATCCAACACCCATTCCTGATCAAAACTCTCAGCAAAATAGGAATAGAAGGGACATTCTTCCATATAATAAAGGGCATCTATGCAAAACCAACAACCAACATTATTCTCAATAGAGAGAAACTGAAACCATTCATTTTGAGAACAGGGACCAGTATGGATGTGTGCTATCACCACTTCTATTCAACATAGTACTGGAAGTCCTAGCCAGGGCCATAAGGCAAGAAAGGGAAATCAAAAGCATCCAAATTCGTAAGGAAGACGTGAAACTATCCCTATTTGTTGATGATATGATCCTATACCTAGAAAACCCAAGAGACTCAGTCAAAAATCTACTGGAACTAATTGAGAGATTTGGCAGGATATAAGATCAACATCCAAAAATCAGTTGGATTCCTCTACACTAGAAAAGAGATTGCTGAAAAAGAAATAAGGAAATCAATACTGTTTACAATAGCTAGCAAAAAAAAATAATATACTTGGGAATAAATCTTACCAGAGACACAAAAGACCTCTACAAAGAAAACTATAAAAAACTACTTCAAGAAACCGTAAGAAATCTACATAAATGGAAAAACATCCCATGCTAATGGATAGGAAGATTGAACATCATAAACATGTCAGTTCTACCCAAAGCAGTCTATAATTTCAATGCAATCCCAATCCAGATCCCATCAACATTCTTTGGGGATATGGAAAAAA
>NW_006921612.1:17184807-17198438 GCF_000298275.1 Orycteropus afer afer | reverse complement strand
CCCACAAACATATGAAGAAATGCTCATGATCATTAGCTATTAGAGAGATGCAAATCAAAACAACAATGAGATACCATCTTGCTCCAGCACTAGTAGTAAAGTTCAACAAGGCACAAAATAACAAATGCTGGCAGGGTTGTGGAGAGATTAAGACTCTCATACACTGCTGGTGTGACTGTAAAATGGTACAACCGTTGTGGAAAGCAGTATGGCGATTCCTTCAAATTTGGAACTAGCAATTCGATTTGACCCATCCATTCCATGACTAGGTACATATCCTAAAGAAGTGGGAGCCATGACAAGAACAGACATATGCACACCCATGTTCATTGCAGCATTATTTACAATAACCAAAAGATGGAAACAACCTAGGAGTCCTTCAACTGAGGAATGGATAACCAAACTATGGTACATACACACAATGGAATACTATGCAATGTTAAAGAATAATGTAGAATCTGAAAAACACTGCATAACGTGGATGAACTTGGAGGACATTATGTTGAGTGAAATAAATCAATCACAAAAAGACAAATCTTGTATTAGTCCATTATTGTAAAAGTCAAAGAAAGGTTTAGATATAGAAGGACATTTTCTTTGTTGGTTACCAGGGGTGAGAGGGTAAGGGAGGGATCACTGTTAGAGAAATAAAAGTAAATATTTATTTGGGTGTAGAGAAGGGCAATGTACCAAATGTGAGTGATCAATATAGTGTCATCGAGGAAGAGAAAAACATCGAGAGGTACATGGGAGGTACAGACAATAAAGATGAACCCTTTTGTACATATAGTATGGCATTTTCAGCGAAGGCAAACATGGGTATACAGGTGGATAGATGGGTGTCCAGGCTGAACTATTAGGTATGTCTATGAAGCAGGGAGTATACCCAAGAACATGTTTAGAGTTGACAGACAATGGTCCTATAAGTTTATGTGTATGATCTGAATTCCTAGGTGTATAGTAGAGCTGACAAGGGGCAAGGATGTTGTCACTTCTTGGTCACAGCCAGCTACCAAGAGGGACCTAGTATTTGAACATGTGGGCTTGGGACCATAGTCTCAGAGGATATCAAGCTCAACTGGCATAACATATTACACAAAGCATTGTTCCACCTCCTACTTTGGCGAGTAGCGATTGGGACCTTAAAATCTTGCAAGTTGCCATCTAGAGGAAAGGATGGGTCTCTCTTTGTCCAGAGCAAAGAAGAATGAAGAAAACCAAAAATTCATGGAAACAATTAGTCCTAGCGACTGGTATACCAAACAATCTGTAGCCTATATGACTATGAGACCAGAAGAATTAGATGGTGCCCAGCTACTACTGTCAACCACATGGAAGGGGCTCTATGTAGGAGATCTTTGATAGAGGGGGAGAACAATGTGGAACAAAACTCAAAATCATTTAGAGAAAAAAAAAGGGATGACCAGGTTTGCTGGTCTGATAGAGCCTGGTGGAACCACTGAGACTATGGTCCCTAGCTCCCCTTCAGGTCTAGAATTGAACTCATGCCTGTTGCTTCCAGCCGCAATATGTCTATTACAGGCATATGAGTTGAACATTTATCTCATTTAGATACACTCCTTGGAGAGAACAAGCATGGGAGAAAGAAGGGCTGCTTATGCACAGGGAGACAGCTCAGGGGGCAGGAGTGCATGGAGGGATGGGCACAGGGAAGAGGTAAGTATCAGGAGGAAGTGGGAGGGGAGATGTTGCATTGTGGTAAACTGTGGTCAATGTCATGAGACAAAGTGTATGTGAACTGCTGTATGGAAAGTATATTTGCTCTGTAAATTTTTACCCAAATCACAATTAAAAAAAAAAAAATTATGTTAGTGAGTAGACTATAAGACTCTAGAAGGCAGGGACTATATTTTATTCTGTACCCATAAAAAGTGCTAAGTATACTGTATAGCTTTGAGTAGCATTGATATTTGAATTTTATTTAAAAAAAAGGCCAGAAGATCTACTTCCAAAAATTAACCTATAAGTGCTCTCCTGATCACAACAAAGTATTAAGCTACACAGTGCTGGGAAATAAGTCCCTGAGGTTGGAATGTATTTGACATACACAGTGCCCATAACAGTGTGTTCAAGTATATAAATTACTGGGGAGATGGCCCAGGAGTGAGCAGTATTTCCTTCTATTGAAAATGGGGTCACTATGACACAAGAGCCTAATTGACATAAACTAACAGTAACAAGTAATACTGCTGATTTCAGGAAGGACTGAGAATAAAGTTGACTTAATTATATCTGGATTCATAGCATACAGGTCTATGTGAGAAGTAACAAAAGCAGTGCTGGAACATTAAAAACCAATGCTCCTCAAAAGAGTGAAGATGGGCTGCTACATCTGTAGATTTTAAAACCGAGTATTTGGAACCTAGAAAATAATAACTAAATAGCTACCATTCAAATTATTGTCATAATTATCATTATTATTACTACTATGATTTACCACCTGATTATAAATGTACTTCAAATTTATTAATTAAAGTAGTAATTTAGTGTTAAGTAAAACTAAAAGCATTCCAAATGTATCCCTTTAAGTTGTAATTATCATCTTTGACTGGTTGTTTGAAATACCTGTTTTTATTTTTGGTAGGTTCAGACTCAAGGACTCCATGTTCAAAATTACAAAACACTGGCTGGCCCTGTGCTACAATAGTTTCTGTGTTTGAGGCCATTGTTGAAGCCACTTCATCAATACATCTAATTGAGAGTCTTCCTCGTTTCCACTTATCCTGCTTTACTGAGTAAGATGTCCTTTTCCAGAGACTGTTCCCTTCTAATAACACACCCCAAGTAAATGAGAAAAAATCTTAACTATTCTTGCTTCTCAAGAGCATTCTGGCTGTTTTACTTCCAGGACGTATTTGTTTATTCTTCTGGCAGTCATGGCATATTCAGTATTCTTTACCAACATCATAATTCAATTCCATCAATTCTTCTTTCCTTTTCCTTATTCATTGTTTAGCTTTACTGTGTGTAGGAGACAAAAATTCCATGGCTTGGGTCATATGTACCTTAGTCCTCAAAGTGATATCTTTGCTTATTAACCCTCTAAAGATATCTTTTGTAGTAGATATATAAAATGCAGCCATATCATTTGGTTTCTTGAAGGTTGCTTCCATGGGCATTGATTGTGAACCCAAGTAAAATGAAATCCCTGTCAACTTCAATCTTCTCTCTGTTTATCGTGATATTGCTTAATTTTTTTGTTTTGTTTATATTGAAGTATAATCCATATTGAAGGCTGAAGTCTTTGATCTTCATCAGTAAGTGCTTCAAGTCCTCTTCACTTTGAGCAAGCAGGGTTGTGTCATCTGAATATTGCAGGTTGTTGATAAGTCTTCCTCCAATTCTGATGCTGCATCCATATAGTCCAGTTTCTCCAATTATTTGCTCAACATACAGAATGAACACATATTGTGAAGGATACAACCCCGACATACACCTTTCCTGATTTAAACCACACACTTTGCCTTTGTCCTATTCAAATAATGGCCTCTTAGTCTATATACAGGAGCTACATGAGCACAAGTAAATGTTCTGAAATTCCCATTCTTCACCATGTTATCTATCATTCTTCATGATCTATACAGTTAAATGCTTATATTTAGTAATAAAACAGATAAACATAGTTCTAGTATTCTGTACCTTCAACCAAGATCCATCTGATATTAGCAATTCTTCCATGTCCTGTTCTGAATCAAGCTTAAACTAGTGGCAGCTGCCTGTTAATATACTGCTGCAACTATTGTTGTATTATCTTCAGCAAAATTTTATTTGCATGTGATTTTAATAATTGTGGTAGTTATGTTTGTGTGTCATCATGGCTGGGCCTCGTTGAGGAGCTGGACAACTGGAGGTAGTTATTCCCCTTGATGAGACTGGCAATCAACTCCATGGTGGGATCTACCACAAGCAGCTGAGTAGCTGCTTTAGGGACGTGGTCTGCTTCCCATATATGAGAAACAGCTTTGGGAATAGTCTCTATCCTTTTGGCACACTTGAATGCTGCATGTAGCCAAGTTGTTCAACAGCCTGCCATGCCTTGCTGATCTTTGGACTTCATCTGGATTTGAATTAGTGGTCTGCCATGTTGTTTGGTAACATTGGCACTATGCCTTTTTACTTGTCAACTTTGGGCTTGTCAGCCTCAGCAGCCAACAGCTGTCTGAGTGAAGAAAAACCTTCAGCTTCAGTGGGCCAGGAGCAGGAGGCAGAGCTGAAGCTCAAGGTTTCACCCAGCCCCTAGAGCCTGGCACTTTGAACTTGGACTTAAAGCTTCCAAAATTGCAAGAGAATAAATTCCTGTGTGTTCAAGCCATCCGTTTGTGGTATTTTCTGTTAGAGTAGCATGGAGGTAACCAGAACAATGATATTGCTAGATAATTTCCACATTCTGTTGTATCACTTTTTTTTTTTTGGGGGGGGGATGACCATAAATATGGCTATCTTTCAGTCATTTTGCCAGGTAGCTATCTTCCAAATTTCTTGGCATAAACAAGTGAATGCCTCCAACACTATTTCCATTTGTTGAAAGATCTCAATTGATATTCTGTCAACTCCTGGAGCCTTGTTATTGCCAGTGTGTTCAGTGCAACTTGGACTTATTTTTTCAAGAATATTGTTTTTTGATTATATGCCACCTCCTGAAATGGTTGAATGGCAACCAATTCTTCATGATACTGTAAGTCTGTGTATTGCTTCCATCTTCCTTTCATATTTCCTGAGTCATTCAAAATTTTGTCCATAGACTCCTTCAATATTCTAAATCAAGGCTTGAATTTTTCCTTCAGTTCCTTCAGCTTGAGAAATGTTGATCATGTTCTGATTTTTTGTTTTTTTAACTCTTGTTCTTTGCATATTTCATTATAACACTTTAGTTTATCTTCTCAATCAACACTTGATTTCTGTTTAGCTCTTCTATTTCATCATTTCTTCTATTTGCTTTAGCTATGGAGATTCAAAAGCAAGTTTCAGAGTCTCTTCTGACACCAATTTTGCCTTTTCTTTCTATCTATCATTTTAATGACATTTTGCATTCTTCAGATATAATGTCCCTGAATGTCATTCCACAACTCATCTAGTCTTCAATCATTAATGTTCAGAGTCAAATCTATTCTTCAGAGGGTCTCTGAATTCAGCTGTGATATATTCAAGGTCATACATCAGCTGTTGTGGACATATTTTAATTTTCTTCAACTTCAACTTGAACTTTCTCATGAGCTGCTGATCCTTGTGTTGCAGTCAGCCTTTGATCTTGTTCTGACTGATGATATTGAGCTTCTACAATGTCTCTTTCCACTGATGTACTCGATTTGAATCATGTATATTCCATTCAGTGAGGTCTATGGGTAGTCATCATTTATGTTATTGAAAAAAAAAGAAGGATTTGCAATGAGTAAGTTTATCTTCCAAAATTCTATAATGTGATTTCTGGTGTTGCTTTTATCACTAAGGCCACAGATTCCAGCTACTGATCCTTCTCAATAGTTTCCAGCTTCCTCTTTTTCTTGGATGCAGCTAGAGAACTTTTAAAATGCTGACATCTGGTTCCTCCTGCCAGGAATTTGATATAATTTCTCTAGGATGTGGACTAAGCCCAGGGTTTAAAACTCTCAGGAGATTCTAATAGACTGTCATGGCTGAAAATGAATATGAGTATGACTTGACTTTTTGGTACATAACAATAATATATACAAAATTGAATATGTAAAAAATCATATATATATATAATCATGTATATAAAATCATATACATGATCAGATATATAAAATCATGTTATAAATCATATATATACATATACATAAACCTGGGAAGTCTGTGAAAAGTTAAAATTATCAAAATCAAATTAAATTAAGACAATTCTGCCCATCCTGTATAATGTTCAGGGAGCACCCTCTGTCCAACTGTCATTGTCTATACTCTAAACATTCATAGAGGTTATCATTATCAGAAAAGAACCACTCATGTCTAATTTATGCTAAAATACCAGGGAATTCCGTTCATGTCTTATGAAGTAATAGACAAATGAATCTGTGCTCTGATAGATCAGCATATTGAGGTCAGTTGAGACTACTTAGGAAAAAGAGATATAAGAGATTATCCCCTCTCAGACACTGCACATATCTTCAATTTATATACCTATTAAGGAAGAATATTGAAAAAGATAGAAGCATGAAGTTCAACCATTTGCACTGGTCTGAGCTGAATCACTGAGTATGATTGTGCTTCATCCATTATCTTCTTATTTCTCTTGATAAATGTAAGACTTTGCTACTCAGAATGCAATTAGGAGTAATAAATACAGGACTCTGCAAACATCTCAGACATTTTAAAGCTCTCCATAATTATAACAGCAACATAATTAAAAACAAATTAAAAAAAAAAAAAGAAAAAAAAAAACCAGCAGGGTGGTGAGGGGATTTCTATAGGACCTTTGCTTTAAAATCATATCCTTGTTTATCCCAAACTTTATGGTTCATTAACTTTATTTTTGATTTTCACATAAACATGTTTTTAAATGCTGAACAGGTGCACAACATCTCCATCATTGGCTTAATATGTTGTAACCATATTCACCCCTGCTTATTCTTCACATGTATGACATAGGAAAGGGAAAATTTGGGAGAAGGAAGGCTTTAAATATTTTTTTCAGCTCTGTTTTAAAGATATTCAAAAAATATCTTTTAGAAGGAACATTTAAGCACTTTTGAATTCTCCCCAGTCCACTGTGCTCTAATGTTGACATTTTAACTGTTAGTGTGTTTAGAAATTGAGATTTCTTCTTAGTCTTACATATTCAAGGACATTTATAAGTTATAGCTACTAATGGGTCAGGAGCTCTGGTGGCATAGTGCTTAAGGCATTAGACTGCTTATCAGAAGGCTGGCAGTTCAGACCCATCAATCATTCCTTGGAAGGAAGGTTGAGCAATCTACTTCCATAGTGAAACCACCTCAGAAACCCAAGGAAACATCACTATGAGTAAGATCCAATTTGACAGCCGTGAGATTAAAGAGTTTGAATATGAATAAATGTGAGTACAATTCCATCTTTTGGAATAGATAGGCTCTGTGTTAAGAAGGACCTGAGGTAGTAGTGTAGACAGAAAAATTGAACCAATTTGCCATGTGAACAAACACCCGAGAAGAAGATTCATTGGACCATAAGTGGCCCAAAAGTTCAGAACTGGATTTACACTAGTGTTAGTAAACTCTCTTCAAAAGGCCATTGTCAACAACAAAGGTATCTATCTCCCCCACACACACACCCAGGAGTTTCATGAGAAAACAAAATAGTTTAAGATCCATTAAAAATAATTAGCAGGAATTGCTAATAAATTCAGGGCATTATATGTAGATGACTGTGAGCCATTTGGAATTAGCATTTGAAAACATAAGCACCATTGCTGTCTGTAGATGAGATGCGGTGAAAACGGTGGACTTGAGTTCTGACTCAGCATTTCCTTGATGCCTTTGTTGTTGTTGTTATGTGACTTCGAGTCAGCCCCGACTCATAGTGACCTCTCCTTGGGTTTCCAAGGCAGTATCACTACGGAAGTAGGATTGCCCAACCTTCCTTCCGAGGAGTGGCTGGTGGGTTTGAACCACCAGCCGTCTGGTTAGCAGGCAAGTGACTTAGCCACTATGCTACCAGAGCTCCCTTGATGCCTTTACAGTGCTTGAAATAAGAGTTTCAGGTCTCCAAGACTTCCCTCTTATGATGCAAATACTACTGTTGAAGAAAGGGGACAGGAAATGGTAGCAAAGTCAAAGATAAACCACTCCTTCCCAACTTCCCACATTTATAACATGGAAACTAAGAACAGATTTGTCATTCTGCTAGATAATAAATTTGCATTTCTGAGTCTTGGCATTTAAACCTCTTTTGCAGCTGTGCCCACACACTTCAGTTTTCCATATCCATTGGTTTTATTTATTTTGTTTGTTTTCCCACTAGTCTCATTTTCCTTCCTGGAATCTCTTCCTCACCTCCTCTGTTTCATCGAGTCTCACCTTGAATTACTTTCTTGAGGAACTGAAGCTGTTGCCGACCAGTTGGCTCTGACTCATAGTGGGCTTATATGTGCCAAATTAGATCTGTGCACTGTAACATTTTTAATGGCTGATTATTGTAATGTAGATTGCCAGAGCTTTCTTCCAAGGTGTCTCTGAGTGGACTCAAACTCTAACCTTTCATTTAGCAGCCAAGTGTGTTAACCACCCAAGGAATATGACAGAAGATATTGTGAATTGTCCTCATCCTGTTATGCTAGCATAGTCTCTATCCCTCAAGTCTCTCTGTGCATCCTTGTTCAGCCACTTACCACCATGCATTAAATTTTTACTTCCTATGTCTGTCTCTCCCTCTCAAATTTGGTTCTTCAATGTCAAAGACAACTTTTTCAACTCTATTTCTCCCATACCAATCAAAGTGGGTGAGACATTTTAGATGCTAGAAGTGTGTTAAAATAAACTGACCATTATGTATGCTACAAATGACACTGTTACCCTAGGTCATCTATATATTACAATAGATCATGACATGCAATTTTTCAGACAGTCTGATGTACATGAACTTTATTTTTCATGTGGAAATCTCACCACTGCCTCTGTGCAAAGGGTTTGTTCCTAGTGCTTCTAGTGTTGGTGCTAATCCTCTACCCTCTGACTTAATGTACTTCACTTTTCCTGCTATGTTGTATTGAAGGATGAGTGATGGAAACCATGGAGAAGAGTTCAGAATTCATTTTCCTGATTTTAACTATTTGGATATAGTTTTATCTTTCTCACATTTCACATTTTCTTAATACTGTAACCCTTTCAGAAGAAAATTCTGTTCACCATAATCATTTTCAAATGTAGATTTCCTCTGGCAAATACTTCCACTGATGTGATGAATACTTCATTCTTGCAAGTAATGAATGGCAGCTTGAAAATTTACAACATGGAATTTTCCTAGAAATAATTCCACATAGATCTTAACTTTGTTGCATATTCATAAAATGCAAAACTCACTGTATGCTTTGCCTTTGAAGACTTAGTGCTCTCATTTATAAAGGTATCTTTTCATCCAATGCACTGCGCATATTGTAACTCAGAGAGTGGGCTATCAGTTTTCTGGGAGACAGAGGGACTTAGCATGTCACTTGCTGTGAGCTCACTCTTAGCATGCTAATGTGGACCCACAGAGAGACTGAGGAGGTTTTTAATGGTCTGTCATTTTCTTCACAGGACTCCTGACTGGGCCAAAGAAAATATGGAATTGAAAACCTCTTAGGTAAATGTGACATCTTGTTTCTTAGTTTCTCTGCCATCACCTCCTACATATAAATTATTGCTTAAAATGATGCAGAATTTTACTTTCTGTGTTGAGTTGAACAAAATTCTTTTCTTGTTGCTCCTTTTTTTTGTGCTATCTTCTCCTTGTCTATCTTAGCATATTTGTCCTGTTCACAGAGATGAGAAAGGGCCTAGACAAGAGACAACACTTTTTTTTTTTTTTTAATTAGCTTCCACAGATGATCTGTGCCAAAGCATGTTACTCAAAACCAGTAGGGATAAATCATATCCTTGTGATAGTGAAAAGCAGATTGACAACATTAAAGCCATGCAGAAGGAGACACTTACCATTCTTAGGAAAGGTGAGAAGTGGCTATTTGGAGGTGCAGAATCTGGAGCCAAAACATGTGATTTGTATACCAATGCTCTCATTCCTATCTTACTCTTTTTATATCTTAGACTTTTAAGAAATGCAGTGTGTATCTAACAGACAAACTTCCAAACTGTGCCAATACTAAATTTTACTATAATGATCAATAGACAAAAATGAATAGATACAGAACATTAGGCAGGGTCAGGGTCTTGAGTTTGATCCCTCACCTGAGATTCAGTTTCAATATATTTTAACATATGTTCACAGACAAGAGAAGACAGGTCCTTCTGGATATACTATTTTTTTTTATGTGTGTATGTATAAATTTTGTTACATTATTTGTAAGCCAATAGGACATCCCTACATAGTATAGCATATTGATTAAGTGCACACACTGGGGATACAAAGAAAAATCAAAAGACTGTCATTACACTCACTAACTATATGACCTGTTATAAGTTAATTATTCTAAATAGCTTGTTTTCAACAATAAAATGGTATTAATAACACTCTCTCCAGGGAGACAGGAAAATAAATAACAAACACACAATAAGAACAACTTCAAAATTGCAGCTATTGTTGTTGAATAACTATTTTAATAGTTATCTATTAATTACTATTATTTTTTAAAAAAAAATTCACTGCTGTTGAGTCAATTGCCACATATAGAGACCCCTCCTTGGGTTTCTGAGGCGGTATCACTATGGAAGTAGAGTGCCCAACCTTCTTTCTGAAGAGTGGTTAGTGGGTTGGAACATCAAGCCTTCTGGTTAGCAGTCAAATGCCTTGGGTACTACACCACCAGAGTGCTCAGTTCCTATTATAATAGGCACAATTTTCATGGTGAATATATTTTTGCTATTCTCATTTTTCTTTTTTATTTTGCTGTCAAACTGCTCATACTCTTGTTCCATAACCAATATCCTTTTTCCTTAGATGAACATCTCCTTCCTACTTTCAGAAAAAGTGACTTTGATGTAATTACCTCATTGTTAGTTCAGCCCTTGACTCGTGCCTGGAATTCAGTATATTCATAATAACATAAGTTAATTAAAGATTAATGCAATAAGAGGACTACACACAGCAGCTATGGGAACTGATTCTTTGATAGTCTCCTAACCAAACCAAAGCCAAGCCCACTACTGACTTTTGCTAAATTATTGGGAAAGAAACATTCTCCTTATGGTTTAAAAAAAAAAAAAAAAAAAACCCTCACTGCTATCATACTGCATCTGAATCATAGAGACCCCTTCTTGCTTTCCATGGCAGTATCACTACAAAAGCAGATGGCCTGACCTTCCTTCCAAGGAGTGGCTGGTGGGTTTGAATTGCCAGCCTTCTGGTTAGCAGTTAAATGCCTTAGGCACTACACTACTTCCTAATTCAGAAGAATATAAACCTGGACTTGCTGATGACCATGGATGGTATGCTTAGAAAAAGTCTGCAGAAAATTAAGTTAATATAGAGGAAAGCACACCAATAATAACTACAGTTGAGCACTAGGTCCATTCAAATTATATCTCAGACATCTCAGTTTCATAATTTAATAGGTTTCAATTTTTGGTAAAGTCAAATTGAATCATTTTTATCAGGTAAAATCTAAAGAGTTCTGCCTAGCATACTTATTACTCACTCTCCTTTTGCGCTAAGGCAATTTGTAACACTTGGATTTGTTTCATATTCTCAATTTTCCTTCTGCCCTTCTGACATGGTGCTAGAAATTGACACGTGGTCTCCTGAAGTGTCAGTATTCTGGCTAGCAACACATACATTACCATATTTGACACAAGAAGAAATCGAAAATCTCAACAGACCCATAAAAATTAAAAAGATTGAACGAGTAATTAATATCTCCCAACAAAGAAAAGCCTTAGATTAGATGGCTTCACTTTGGAATGCAAATATAATCCAATATTCTATGAAAAAGATAATGCATCTTGACCAATTAGGGTTAATTCCAGAAAGACAAGATGATTTAACATTTATAATCAATCAATGTAACATTTTACTGAAGATAATTAAAAAATGTTTGTAGGAGTATATTGATGGGGAAATTCCAGAAATTGAAGCAGGATTAAGAAGAAGACATGGAGTGAGAGATATCATTTCTGACGTCAGAGGACCTTGGCTGAAAGCAAAGAATACCAGAAATATGTTTACTTGTGTTTTATTGACAGTGCAAATACATTCAACTATATGAACCATAAAAATTATGGATAACATTGTGAAGAATGGGAATTCCAGGACATTTCATTGTGCTTATGAGGAACTTATACATTGATCAAGGTTGTTGTTCAAACAGAATGATGGTATACTGCGTGGTTTAAGATTAGGAAGGGTATGTATCCTTTCAGCATGTTTATTAAAAGTGTATTCTGAGCAAATAATCCAATAATCTGGACTTCTTGAAGAAGAACGTGGCATCAGGATTGGAGGAAGAATCATTAACAAGCTATAATATGCAGATGACACAATCTTGCTTGCCCAAAATGAAGATGACTTGAAACAATGATGAATATCAAAGACAACAATCTTAGTATGAACTACACTTCAACATAAAGAAAATAAAAATCCTCACAACTGGACCAGGTAGCAATAATAGGATAATGTAGAAAGATTGAAGTTGCCAGGGATTTCATTTTACTTGGATCCATAATTAAAGCCCATGGAAGCAACAGTCAAGAAATCAAAAAACATATTGCATTGAGCAAATCTGCTGCAAAGGACCTCTTTAAAGTGTTAGAGAGCAAAGATGTCACTTTGAAAACTAAGGTGAGCTTGACTCAAAACATGTCATTTTCTATAGCCTCATATTCATATGAAAGCTGGACAATGAATAAGGAAGGCTGCAGAAAAAGTGATGCAACTGAATTGTGGTATCGGAGAAGAATACTAAAAATACCATGGACTGCCAAAAGATGTCTTGGAAGAAGTATAGCCAAATGCTTCTTAGAAAAGAATGGTGAGACTTCATTTCATGTACATTGTTCCTATTGTGAAAATGGACCAGTCCTTGGAGGATATCCTCCTTGGTAAAGTAGAGGGTCAGCACAAGAAAGGAAGACCCTCAACAAGACAGATTGACCCAGTGGCTGTGATGATAAGCTCAAGAATAGCAAGGATTCTGAGGATGGCACAGGACTAGGCAGTATTTCATTCTGTTCTGTTGTACATGGGGCCACTATAAGTCAGAACTATCTTAATGACACCTAACAACAGCTACAATAATCAATCAATGAATTCACCATATTAGCAGATTAAGAAAGAACTATATATAATTTCATGTGTGTTAAAAAAAAGGCATCTGATAAAATTGTACACTCATACTTGATAAAAGAGTCAATACTATTAAGTATCAAATGTGCCACAGTTGATCTATAGTTTAAATTTAATCTCAGTCAAAAGTCCAGAAAACTGGTAGAAACTGATAAGATTAGTCTAAAGTGTATGTGGAAATTCCAATGATCCAGGACTTCCAAACACTTTTAAAAAGAAGGATAATAACTTGATCTTAAAATGTACCATAAACTATGGTAACCAATGCATTTTGGCACTGGTATCAGGTAGGAT
This sequence comes from Orycteropus afer afer, assembly GCF_000298275.1. NCBI lineage: Eukaryota > Metazoa > Chordata > Mammalia > Tubulidentata > Orycteropodidae > Orycteropus > Orycteropus afer. Next base: position 17,185,202 of record NW_006921612.1, on the reverse strand, counting down.
AGAATTTAAGAATGGAGTAGAGTTTGTACAAAAGGTTCGTGTGTGTGTGTGTATGTCAGGGTAGTTTCAATGAGGAAAGGAAAGCTTTTTTTTTTTTTTTTTTTTTAACAAGTGATGCTGAATCAACTGAATGAACATAGAATATAAAGATAAAGTGAAAGGGGAAGAGGAGGAGAGGAAAAAACAAAAGCCCCTATTTCATATCAAACATGAAAATTAATTCAAAATCAATCATATATTAAGATGTTAAAACTATAAAACTTCTAGGAGAAAGCATAGGAGAAAATCCTCATGACCACTGGATTGGCTAAGATTCACAGAAAACATATTTTCTTGTAAGAATCAATTAATTCCAATTTACAATGTTGTTGTTGTTATTGTTGTTGTTATGTGCC
>NW_006921612.1:17171689-17184707 GCF_000298275.1 Orycteropus afer afer | reverse complement strand
TTGAACCACCAGCCTTCTGGTTAGCAGTCAAGTGCTTTAGCCACTATGCTACCAGAGCTCCTAATTTACAATAGAATGCTGTATTTAGAGTCCCAAAAGAAAATCTTTGTCAACCTAAAATTTAATACAAGCTAAACTATCATGTCAAGGAAAGAGAAATAGAACCAATTCTATCAAATCTTGAATGTATACTACTCATATGACCTCAGGGAAATAATCAATAAACTATAAACCTCAAACTGAGGTTTGACTGAGAAAGATGAAAAGACAGTGCTAACACCAGTATCAAGGTTAAAGCATATCACTACACACCCTGCACCCATCACAAATAAAATAAGGCAATACAGCAAACAGCTTTAAATTTATAAATTTTATAACTTAGAAGAAATTGACAAAATCCTCAAATATCACAAGTTACCAATACTCAACCATGCTAAATAACTATTTAAGATATTGAAATTTTAATTTAATAATTCTCAAAAATTTAAATCCAAAGGCCCAGATTGTTTCACTTAAAGAATTAGCACTATTTTTTTTTGCCATCTCTTCTAGAAAATAGAGAGGTGGTAACTTATTTCAACACCTTTTATAATGCTTTATTACACTTATACTTTAGCCAGACAAAGACAGTAGAAAAAAGAAAATTATAGTTCTGTATCTCCCTAGAATTACTTGCAAATATTCTGAACAAATCATTATCAAATAGAAGTCAGCTATGTATAAAAATAATGTTACATCCTTGCAAAGTGGAATTTATTTTACATATACAAATCTATTTCAAAATTTGAAAACAAATCAGTGTGATTCATTATGTCAACAAGCCAAAGAGTAAAAAAATGTATGACATCATAATAATCGATATAGAAACAACTTTGACAAAATCCATGAGGAATACTCTCATTAACCTATAGAGTAGAATTTTCTCAAGTTGCTAAAGGTCATCTACAATAAATCCTATCCCTAAGATCACAGTTAACAGACTAATTTTTTTTTTTCTCTCTAAAACTGAGAAAAAGGCAAGGATTGTCTGTTCCCAGCACTCCTTTCAACCTAGAACTAGAAGTCCAAGCCACTGCAATAACACAAGGAAAATAAATAAATGATCAAGGAATAAAAGGCACATAGTTTGGAAAGGAAGAAATAAAACTGTCCTTATTTGAAGATGGCATAGGAATCTATACAGAAAATTCTAATTATTGTTAAACAAAACTATAGAAATAATAAATATTCTTAGCAATATTTATTAGAATGCTTTATTATATAGAAATAATAAACAGGCTTAGGGTAAAATATTAACATGGAAAAATCAAACAAACTGAAGTTAAAAACATAGTATCATTTACAATCACTAAAAAGAAAAAAAAAAGTGTAAGCTGAGCAAATACATATAGGATCCATACCATGAAAAAAAAAAAATCTGAAGAAAAAACAAACCTAAATAAACAGGGAGACATACCATATTTATAGAATGGAAGCCTTAACATATTAAAGATGTCAATTCCCACCAAATTTATTTATGTTGCTGTTGTTTTTAGGTGCCATCAAGTTGGTTCAACTCATAGCAACCCTATGTACAACAGAATGAAACACTTCCTGGTTCAGAGTCATCCTCAGAATCTTGGCCATGATTGAGACTATTGTTCCAAGCTCTGTACCAATCCATTTCACGACAATCTTCCCCCTTTCTTACTGACCCTCTGTTTACCAAACATCATGCACTTCTCCAGAATTGGTCCCTTCTGACAGTGTGAGCAAATTATGAGAGATGAAATGTGGCCATTTTTGTTTCTAAGGAACATTCTGTCTATACTTCATCCAAGGAAGATTTGTTCATACTTTTAGCAGTACATGGAACATTCAATATTATTTGCCCACAAACACCACAATTCAAATGCATAAATTATTCTGAAGTCTTCTTTATTCATTGTCCAGCTCTTGTATGCATATGAGGCGACTGAAAATGCTATGGCTTGGGTCAGATTCACCTTAATCTTCAAAGTGACATCTTTGTTTTATAATCCTTTAAAGAGATCTTTTGCAGATTTTCCCAGTGCAATATGTCATTTGATTTCTTGACTACTGCTTCCATGGGCACTGATTGTGGATCCAAGTGAAATGAAATCCTTAATAACTTCAATCTTCTCACTGTCTATCACTATATTGCTTATTGGTCCAGAAGTGGGGATTTTTGTTTTGTTTCCTTTGTGTAACTTGTGATCTACACTGAAGGTTACTGTCTTTGTTCTTCATCAGAAAGTGCTGCAAGTCATCCTCACTATCAGCAAGCAAGTCTATGTTATCTGCATATTAAAAAATAAAAAATAAAACACACTGCCATGGAGTTGGATCCAACTTATAGTAACCCTTCCTTGGGTTTCCAAGGCAGTATCTCTAAGGAAGTGGATTGCCCAACCTTCCTTCCGAGGAGTGGCTGGTGGGTTTTAACTGCCAGCCGTTTGGTTAGCAATCACATGCCTTAGGTAGTATGCCACCAGAGTTCCTTATTTGCATATAGCATGGTGTTAATGACCCTTCCTCCAATCCTGATGCTATATTCTTCAAATTGTTCAGCTTCTTGGTGTATCTCCTTAGCTTACAAGTTGAATAAGTGTGGTGAAAGGATACAACCCTGACACAAACTATCTCTAATTTTAAACCCTGCAGTATCCTTCTGTTCTGTTCAAATGATTACCTGTTAGTCTACATTACAAGTTCCTCATGAACCCAGTTAACTGTTCTAGAATTCCCATTTATTATAATCTTATCAATAATTTCTTATGATCAACACAATCAAATGTCTTCACATAGTCAATAAAACACAGGTAAATGTCTTTCTAGTATTTACTTTCAGGAGCTCTGGTGGCGTAGTGCCTAAGGTATTTGAGTACTAAGCAGAAGGCTGGTGGTTCAAACCCACTTCTGAGGAGCCATTCAGAAGGAAGATTAGGAAATGTACTTTTGTAGTGATACTGCCTTGGAATCCCAAGGAGAGGTTGCTATGAGTCGGATTTGAATTTTTTTAGCATTTACTTCCAGTAAAGACCCATATGACATTGGCATTGATATCCCTTGTTCCATGGCCTTTACTGTACCTGGCTTGAATTTTTGGGGGTTACCTGTCAATAGAGTGCTATAATATGTTTTAATTATCTTCAGCAAAGTTTTACTTATGTGTGATATTGATGATATTGTTCAATAATTCCCACATTGTGTAGAACCACCTTTCTTTGGAATAGGCACAAATATAGATCTCTTATATTTAGAGGACCAGATCATGATCTTTCAAGTTTCTTGGCATAAATGGGGGAGTGCCTCCAGTGCTACATCCATTGATGTATATATGCAATTCACCGCTGACAGGTGCTTGCTCCACATGAGGTGTATTGGTGATTTCTGATCTATACATTTTCCAGTTCTGATCAAGGTTTTTTTAGACCTAGACAACCTCTTCTAAATTTATGGAAATACACAGGACTTAGACCAGTTAAATAAAAGAGAGAGAGAGAGAGAAAGACAGAAGGATCACATCTCCATACTGTTGTTGCCACATGCCATTAAGTAGATTCTTACTCATAGGGATATCTTAGAACAGAATAGAACTGCCTTTTAAGGTTTTCTGAGCTGAAATTTATTTGAGAGCAGATTGCTAGATCCTTTCTCCCATATAACTGCTATTGGGTTAAAATCACTGACCTTTCATTTAGTCGCAGACTACTTAACCATTGCACCATCAGGGTTCCTTATGCCCAAAATTAAGATTACTACACAGCTACAAGGAGCTCTGGTGTGGCAGTGCCTAAGGCATTTGACTGTTAACCAGAAGGTTGGAAGTTAAAACCTACCACCCACTTCACAGAAAGAAGATGGGTCAATCTACTTCCATAAAGATTTACAAACTTGGGACCCCAATGGGTGTCACTATGAGTTGGAATTGACTTGATGGCAATGGGTTTTTGTTTGTTTGTTTGTTTGTTTTGTATTGTTTGCTTTTTATTTTATACAGCTGCTGAGGATCCCAGATGAAGCAGTGTTTAAGTGTTCAGCTGCTAAATCAAAGGTCAGTGGTTGTAAACTACCTGCTTCACTCCAGGAGAAAGATGTGCAGTCTACTTCCACAAAGATCACTTGAAACCTCTATGGGGAAAGTTCTATTGTGTCCTGTAGCATTGCAATGAATTGGAAGTGACTCAATAGCAATGAGTTTTTTATATAACCACAATAATAAAGACAGTGAGGTTTTGATGGTGGGGTAGATACTTAGATTAATAGAACAGAAGATAGAATTGATAAGTATACCTGTGGAATGAGGGATATCATTGTTGATGCCAGATGGATCTTAGCTGAAAGCAAAGAATACCAGAAAGATGTTTGCTTATGTTTTATTGACTATGCAAAAGCATTCAATTGTGTGAATTATAACAAATTATGGATAAAACTGAGAATAATGGGAATTCCAGAACACTTGATTATACTCATGAGGAACCTGTACATAGATCGGGAGGTTGTCATTCAAACAAGAAAATGGTTCAAAATCAAGAACAGAGTGTGTCAAGGTTATATCCTTTCACCATACTTATCCAGTATGCTGAGCAAATAATCTGAGAAACTGGATTACATGAAGAAGAATGTGGCATCAAGATTGGAGGAAGACATATTAACAACCTACAATATGTAAAGGACAGAACTTGGCTTGCTGAAAGGACAACTTGAAGCACTTACTGATGAAGATTGAATAACAGTCTTCACTATGGATTATACTTCAATATAAAGAAAACAAAAATCCTCACAACTGGTCCAATAAATAGCTTCACAATGAGTGGAGGAAAGATTGAATTTCTCAAGGACTTCATATTACTCGGTTCTATAATCAATACCAATGGATGCACCAGTCAAGACATCAGATGACATATTGCATTGGGAAAATCTGTTGCAAAAGACCTCTTTCTAGGGATGAAGAGCAAAGATGTCTCCTTGAAGAATAAGGTGTGCCCACTCCTTGGAAGGAAGGTTGGGCAATTCTACTTCCGTAGTGATACTGCCTCAGAAACCCAAGGAGGGGTCGCTATGAGTCGGGGCCGACTCGACGGCACACAACAACAACAACAACAACCCAAGCCATGGTATTTTCAATTGCCTCTTACGCATATGAGAGCTGGACAACAAATAAGGAAGACCGAAGAAGAGTTGATGCTTTTGAGCTGTGGTACTGGAGAAGAATGTTAAGAGTACCATGATCTGCTAAAAGGACTAACAAATGTGTCCTGGAAGAAGTGAAACTGGATGCTCCTTGAAAGCAAGAATGGCCGGACTTTGACTCACTTACTTTGGTCATGTTGTAAGGAGGAACCATTCTCTGGAGAAGGATATCATGCTTGGTAAAGTGAAAGGTTGACAAGAAGGGGAAGGCCCTCAGTGAGATAGATTGACACAGTGGCTGCAACAATGAGCTCAGGTACAACAAGGATCATGAGGCTGGTGTAGACTGGACAATATTTTGTTCTGCTATGCATAGCGTCACTATGAGTCAGAGACAACTCAATAGCACCTTACAGCACAACATAACAAGTATGTTGTTGTTGTTGTTATTTGCCATCGAGTCAGCCCCAACTCATAGCGACCCCTCCTTGGGTTTCCGAGGCAGTATCACTACGGAAGTAGGATTGCCCAACCTTCCTTCTGAGGAGTGGCTGGTGGGTTTGAACCGCCAGCCGTCTGGTTAGCAGGCAATTGTCTTAGCCACTATGCTACCAGAGCTCCCACACAACAAGTATACCCACACATATATCAACTGATTTGTGACAAAGATGAAAAAGGTAAATATTTACCTTTTGGAAATATTTACCTTTCCAATGAATGAAGCATTTGGATACTCATGTTGTTGTTGTTGTAGTTATTATTAGCTGTCGAGTTGGACCCAACTAATAGCGACCCCTCTTTGGGTTTGTGAGGCAGTATCACTATGGAAATAGGTTGCCCAACCTTCCTTTCAAGGAGTGGCTGGCAAATTTGAACCGCCAGCCTTCTGGTTAGTAGTCAGGTACCTTAGCCACTACGCTATCAGAGCTCCTTTGGATATCCATAGAGAGGGGAATAAAAGGATAAGAATATTGAACTAAACTTCACTATTTTATTAAAGAATATATTTCAAAAAGAAGGATATTGAAACCAAAGACAATATATGATTTTATTTTTTTGTATTTTTGAAATATTCCATGGGAAAAAAACTTTTGCTAGAATAGCACACATTACATTCATAATCTATCAATTATGAACTTGAATATAAAAATAAGAATTTTGCTGCTGGAGGAATTTTGGAGATTATTTAACACCTTTATTTCATCAATGAGAAAACAAATGCCCATTTAAAGTAAATTTTGCATCCCAGATCACATGGTGAAAGAATGATCTAGCCACCACAATATCTCCTAACTCTATACCAGTGTTCTATTATATTATACTATCGATCACTTAAACTTGAGACTAAACTGTTGTTAAATTTAATTTGGAAATATTTCTATTAATGGACTAGTTTAAATCTGATCCTGGTATATTTTGCTGAAGATTCTCACTCACTGCCATTGAGTTGAATCCAACTCATGGCGATCCCTCCTGGGGTCTCCGAGGCAGTATCACTATGGAAGTAGAATGCCCAACCTTTCTTCTGAGAAGTGGCTGGCAGGTTTGAACCTCTAGCCTTCTGATTAGCAGTCACAGACCTTAGGCACTATACCACCAGAACTCTCTGCTGGAGATTAGGGTGATTAAAACATAAACATTCCATAATCTGAGGGGATCGGGTAAGATGGGGAGTGTTGAAGAACATATAGTGATAAGTTAAAAACAATTAAGGACCCATGTGAAACAATTGACATCTGACACTACAAGACACTGAGAAGCATTATGACCATGCTGATCCACTCTGAGCTTCAGCATGGACAACTTAAAGGGATTGGTTTTGATTTATATTCTCAACAAACATTATCCTGTATTATGTAACTTATATATATATAAACTTTGTACCACAGTCTCCATGAAAAAGAGAAAGTAAAAAGGGAGAAAGCATTCCCACAGCTGTAATTTGAAGAAAATTGTAAATCCAGAACAGGAAAGGAGAAAAGTAAACTTTTTCTGTATATAAATTGATGGTAGAGAAATGTTGGAAGTTATAGGCTTTGAGTTAATATCTAATGCTAAAGTCTTGGAATTTTATTAATTTTTCTAATAAAAATGTTACAGAGACTGATCTCTGCTGTAGCATACATGGGAGAATTACAATCCTCATATTCTTTACAATAGAAGTTATATTCAAATTCAATTGAAAAGAAAGTTTTCAGATTTACGTACATAAACTCTAAACTTGAGAAAAAATATCTTTTGCACTTTCTCCACATCATGCCGTAGTGTCAAAAGTTCACGGTTACTGAATCAGGATCGTTAACCTCAACTCTCATGCTTTGTGGATAGTATTATTATTGTTGTTAGGTGCCACTGAGTCAGCTCCAACTCATAGCGACCCTATGTACAACCAAACAAAATACTGCCTGGTCCTGTGCCAGCCTCACAATCCTTGTTATGCCTGAGCCCACCACGTATCAACACATCTTGTTGAGGGCCTTCCCCTTTATTGCCCACCCTCCACATTACTAGCCATGATATCCTTCTCCAGGGAATTGACAACATAACCAAAGGAGGTGAGCCGAAGTCTGGCATTTCTCACTTCTAAGGAGCAATCTGGCTGCACTTCATCCAGGACAGATTTGTTATTTTCTTCTGGTAGCCCATGGAATTTTCAGCATTCTTTGCCAATACCACAAAAGTCATCAATTATTCTTCATTCTTCCTTGTTCATTGTACAGCTTTCACATGCATATAAGGATATTGAATATACATTTTCCTGGGTTAGGTGCACATTAGTCTTCAGAAAGACATCTTTGCTTCTCAACACTTTAAAGAAGTCATTTGCAGTGGATTTTCCCAGGGCAATATGATGCCTTATTTCATGATTCCTGCTTCTATTGGTGGAACCAGGTTCTGATAGTTGCAGCTGTGTGTCAACTTGGCTGGACCACGATTCTGTGTGGTTTAAGCAGTTTTGATGTGTGCTATTCTCAGGATAGGATCAGTTGTATATGCTTTGAACAGCCAATCTTTTGAAAGGGAGTTTCCTTCGGGGTGTTTCCTGCTTCCAATATATATATGGACATCCTGGGAAAAGAGTCACTCTTCTGTGGATAGGAATCCTTTTGTGCTGCCTACAACTCTCCATGAGTGAACAATCCACCATTTGGCCTGGAGTTCTTGGATTCATCATTTGTTGGAGTCAACAGCTGATATACTGTCTGCCAACCTTGACTCATGAGCCCCTACAGCTGCATGAGTCAGGGAAGCCTCCAGCTTGACGTTTGACCCAAGAACTTTGGAATTGCCAGTTTCTATAAGTGTATTAGCCATTTTCCTAAGATAAATTTATTTTTCTATATTTCTGTAACTATATATCTATATCTATCTATATCTATAAATAGATATAGATAGATATAGATATAAGATTTGTAGGTTTTTCTTCTCCAGAGAACCCAGCCTAATACATTCAGTACCAGGAGTGGATCTAGAGAGTTAAAAATCATAAGGATGGGCTTCTTAAATTGGTTCTCACTGATTCTGTTTTGGTTCTTGGATTTGTTTAATCAAAAAGGCACTGGTGACTCTGTCTCCATTAGTAAAGAAAGCCTTGCTAACCCATGGGGTGAGGTGGTAATATGCAAAATAGCACCACAATAGATCAAGTATTTTTGAAAAGTGAGGCAATGGGTGATTGCATATTTGATACTTTTCTGTAATTTTGTCAGCAAGAGGAGTATAAGGAAGTTAGTTGGTTGGTCCTACTTACTCTTGATAAAGTGGTGAGTGAGATGAGTTCAGGGCTGCTGAGTCACAGCTCAAGTGCCACATAAAGACCTTAATGTTTCTGGTTGTGCTCTGAAAGAAAGCCTTATTTCTTTTAGTAACAGAGGTGATATCACCAAAAACCAAACACAGAGTCTTATTGTAAGGGTGGCTGGATTATGACACCAATTAAATTGCCAACCCAGAATGGTGTCTGAAATTAAAGTAAGGGCATTGATTGGGAAAAAAATGGGATCCTGAAACCTGGAATAGGGACATATGGGCAGACAGTCAGGAAGATGAGGTTATGGAGCCTGTAAATTCTATTGAATTCTTCCCATCTGAAGAGATTACCATAAAACCATTATCCCTCCCACCTCAGTTTGATGGGATTAACCTAACTGATCCTGCTGGGTCATTGCCTGTGGTAGATGCCATGGAAGACATTACTGAATGTTCTCAGACCCTTCCTTCCCTAACCACCCATTTTTGCTGCTAGACCCACAACTAAAATTAAGTCCAAGTGAGCCACAAAAGGTGAAATACAAAGTTTGACTGAGGAAGTGGTATGCTACACCCAAAAAAACCTGCTTGATTTTACTAACCCATACAGACAGAAACCTGGAGAATGTGCATGGGAATGGCTACTGAGGGTGTGGGATAATATTGCAAAGAATGTAACATTGGATCAGTCTGAGATTATTGACATAGACCCACTAAGTATTGATCCTTTATTTAATGTTTCAGCTCAAGATGTTAGGAAAGCATCTAATTATTTATTTGGTTGGCTTACTGAAGCATAGGAGCTCTGGTAGCGTAAGGCCTAAGGCACCTGACTGCTAACCAGAAGGCTGGCAATTCAAACCTACCAGCCACTCCTCAGAAGGAAGGTTGGGCAATCTACTTCTGCTGTGATGCTGCCTCAGAAACCCAAGTAGGGGTTGCCATGAGTCGTGTCCAACTTGATGACACATAATAACAACAACTGAAGCATAGATTATGTGTGGTGACCTATCTTAAGTCAAGTTGAAATACCAGACCTGCCTTGGTATAATGCATAAAGTATCCAGAGGCTTAGGGAAATTGGCCTGTTAGAATGGATTTATTAGATTAGACCCCTAGAGCCAAAAATGAAAAGTCCAGAGGACACACTTTTAACCAGTATGGTGAAAAACAAATTTGTGAAGGGAGCCCCAGAATCCTTGAAAACTGCTGTGATTGTTATTTTATGTAAGCCAGATTTGACAGTAGGGACTGCCATAATTGAACTAGGACACTTAACTACAATGGGGGTGATCAGACCCCATGGTAGTAGGGGACAACTGGCAGCAGTTAAATGACAAAGACAAGGTGGACACAGTTATCATTATAGATACCAGAGTCAATACAGTAATGAGAATACTTTGACTTGTGTGGAATTTTGGCATTGGCTATTTAGACATGGTGTTCCTAGGAGTGAAATACATGGCAAACATATTAAATATTTATTTGATCTGCAATGACAGAAGAATTCTAGGTCACATGAACAGTAGCCTAGATAGAATTGTCAGAATACAGAGTTGCAGCCTCTCAATCAATTCCCAGACTTGAGTCAGTTTACAGACCCACAACTCCTTGAGTGAAGGGGAGACCAGGTCCCCTTCAGGAAGGACCCCACTACATTGCCAAACATTTATAATGTCAATCTTTCTCCTCGTCTTCCCCAAAGGGATCTGAGGCATTTTACAAGCATGACTGTTCATTGGGGAAAAGGAAATAATCAGAGTTTTGGGGGATTACTGGAAACTGATTCTGAACTGACACCAATTCCAGGAGACACAAAGCATCATTGTGGCCCACCAGTCAGAGCAGGAACATATGGAGATCAAGTTATTGATGGAGTCTTAGCTCAGGTACATCTCACAGTGGGTCCAGTGGGTCCTGAAACACATCTTGTAGTGATTTCTCCAGGTCCAGAATGCATAATTGGAATAGATATACTGAGCAACTAAATTGAATTCCCACATTGTGTCCTGGACATGTGGAGTAAGGGCTATTATGGTAGGAAAAGCCAAGTGGAAACCATTAGAACAGTCTCTACCTAGAAACATACTAAAGCAAAAGCAATATTACATCCCTGAAAGAATTGCAGAGATTACTGCCACCATCAAGGACTTGAAGGGTACAGAGGTGGTGATTCCTACCACATCTCCATTTAATTCACCTATATGGCCTGTGCAAAAAACAGATTGATCTTGGAGAATGAGAGTAGATTATTGTAAACTTAATCAGGTGGTGACTCCAGTTGCAGCTGCTGTTCCTGATGTGGTTTCATTGCTTGAGCAAATTAGTACATTTCCTGGTATTTGGTATGCAGCTATTCATCTGGCCAAAGCCTTTTTCTCCACACCAATTTCAAAGGACCATCAGAAACAGTTTTTTCTTCAGTTGGCAAGTCCAACAATAGACTTTTAGGCTGCTTCCTTAGAGGTATATCCACTCCCCAACACTATGTCATAATTTAGTCCATAGGGATCTTGATCACCTTTCCCTTCTACAAGACATCACACTTGTCCATTATATTGATGACATTATGCTATAGATGACTCTACTTATTTGTGAGACATGTGAGTGCTAGAGAGTAGGAAATTAATTAAACAAAAATTCATGTACCTTCCATCTCAGTGAAATTTCTAGGGGTCCAATGGTGTGGGGCATGTCAAGACATTCCTACTAAAGTGAAGGATAAGTTATTGTATCTGGCTTCCAACACAACTAAAAAAGAGGCATAATGCCTGGTGGGCCTCTTAGGATTTTGGATTCAACATATTCCTTATTTGTGTGTGTTGCTTTGGCCTATTTATCAAGTGACTCAGAAAGCTCCTAGTTTTGAGTGGGGCCCAGAACAACAGAAGGATCTGCAACAGGTTCAGGCTTCTGTGCAAGTTGCTCTGCCACTTGGGCTTATGATCCAGCTGATCCAATGGTGCTTGAAGTGTCTTCAACAGAAAAAGATGCTGTTTGGAGTCCTTGGCAAGTCCCTATTGGTGAATCAGAGACCTTTGGGATTTTGCAGCAAAGCCCTGCCATCCTCTGCAAATAACTATTCTCCTTATAGAAACAGCTTTTGACTTGTCTTTAGTAGAGAGTGAATGCCTAACCATGGGCCACCAAGTCACCATGAGTCCTGAGCTAACTGTCATGAACTGGGTGTTGTCTGAGCCACAGAATCATAAAGTTGGACGTGCACAGCAGCACTTCATCATTAAAAGGAAGTGGTATATCAGTGATAAGTCTTGAGCAGGACCTGAAGGCACAAGTAAGTTACATGAGGAAGTGGCTGAACTGCCTGTTGTCTCCACTCCAGTTATATTACTTTCCCTCTCCCATTCTTCACCTATGGCCTCATGGGGGGTTCCATTTGATCAGTTGACTGAGGAAGGGAAAACTCATGCCTGGTTTACAGATGGTTCTGTGTGATATGTAGGCACCACTCGAAAGTGGACAGCAGAAGCACTGCAGCCCCATTCTGGAACTTCCTTGAAGAACAGTGGTGAAGGGAAATCCCTGCAATGGGCAGCACCTTGAGCCATGTATCTGGCTGTTCACCTTGCATGAAACAAGAAATGGTCAGATGTGTGATTGTATACAGATTCATGGGATGTGGTTAATGGCTTGGCCGGATGGTCTGGGACTTGGAAAGAGCATGATTGGAAAGTTTTTGCAAAGGTTGTATGGGAAAGAGGTATGTGGATAGAGCTCTCTGAATGGGTCAAAGGAGTAAAGATATTTGTGTCTCATGTGAATGTCCACCAAAAGGTAACCTCAGCAGAAGAGGACTTTAACAATTAGGTGGATAATTCACATTCAGTGGAAATAAGCCATCCTTTTTCCCCCAGCTACTCCTGTCATTGCTCAATGAGCTCATGTACAAACTGGCCAAGGTGGCAGGGATGGAGGTTATGCGTGGGCTCAGTAACATGGACTCCCACTTACCAAGGCTGATTTGGCTACCTCCACTGCTGAGTTTCTTTGCTATTCATAAGGTTTTCCTGGTGAAGAACAAGGCTCTGGGAATTGATGGCATACCGATTGAGATATTTCAACAAACAGATGCCCCATTGGAGGCACTCACTCAGTTATGCCAAGAGATTTG
>NW_006921612.1:17154515-17170544 GCF_000298275.1 Orycteropus afer afer | reverse complement strand
AGGATGTCATGCTTGGTAGGGTGGAGGGTTGACGAAAGAGGGGGAGGCCTTCAACGAGATGGATTGATACGGTGGCTACAATGATGAGCTCAAGTATAGCAGGGATTGTGGGGCTGGCATGGGATAGGGCAGTGTTTCCTTCTGCTGTGCATGGGGTCGCTATGAGTTGGAAACGACTCGACGGCACTTAACAACAACAACAACAACACTGCTGACTGCCCAATCTGCCAGCAGCAGAGGCCAACACTGAGTCTGTGATATGGAACCATTCCTCAGGGTGATCAACCAGCAACCTGGTGGCAGGTTGATTACATTGGATGACTTCCATCATAGAAAGGACAGTGTTTTGTTCTTACTGGAATAGATGCTTATTCTGGATATGGATTTGTCTTCCTTGCATGCAATGCTTCCACCAAAACTACGATCCATAGACTTAAAGAATGCCTTATCCACAATCATGCTATCCCACACAGCATTGCTACAGATCAAGGGACTCACTTCACAGCAAATGAAGTGCAACAATGGGCCTATGATCATGGAATTCACTGGTCTTACCATGTTCCCCATCATCTAGTAGCAGCTGGCTTGATAGGATGATGGAATGCCCTACTAAAAACACAATTATGGTGCCAGCTAGGTGGAAATATCTTGAAGGGTTGGGGCAATGTTCTTCAGGAAACTGTATATGCTCTAACTAGTGCCCAATATACAGTGTTGTTTCTCTGATAGCCAGGATTCATGGGTCCAGGAGGCAAGGAGTGGAAACAGGAGTGGTACATTCACTATTACCCTTATTGACCCACTCAAAACACTTTTGCTTCCTGTTCCTGCTACTCTATGCTCTGTGGGTCTGGAGATCTTAGTCCCAAAGAGAGGAACACTCCCACTTGGAAACATAATACTGATTGCGTCAAACTGGAAGTTAAGAATGCCACCAGGCCATTTCGGCTTCCTCTTGCCTCTGCATCAACAGACAAAGAAGAGAGTTACTGTACTATCTGGTGTGATGGATCCTGACTGCGAAGGGGAAATTGGAATGGGATTACATAATGGAGGTAAAGAAAAATATGTCTGCAACACAGGAGATTCTTTAGGACGTCTCTTAGTACTATCATGCCTTGTGATTAAAGTCAATGGAAAATTACAGCAACCTAATTCTGATATGACTACTAATGGTCCAGACCCTTCAGGAATGAAGGTTTGAGTTACCCCACGAGGCAAAGAACAACGACCAGCTGAGATGCTTCCTGAGGGAAAGGGAAATATGGAATGAGTGGTGGAAGAAGGTAGTTCTGAATATCAGCCACGGCCACGTGACCAATTGTAGAAATGAGGACTGTGATCGTTACATTTTTTTATTGTATATGTGCATCAAATATTTTTGCCTAAGGCACTTGACTGCTAACCAGAAGGTTGGTAGTTCAAACCCACCAGCCACTACTTCCATAGTGATACTGCCTCGGAAACCCAAAGTGTTGTCACTATGAATCTGAGACAACTCAACGGCATGAACAACAACCACCTCTGTTATGAAGTGTAAAATGTAAATAAGGTTAATGTGTTTCATTTGTATGCGTGAAAGTATATCATGTTAGGTACCAATATGACTTTATAATTGTTGTTACTTAGAGATTATATATAGTTAAGAAGATGTGTAAAATTTCCAAGTTGACAAGGGGTGGACTGTGATAGTTGGAGCTGTGTGTCAGCTTGGCTAGACCACAATTCTGTGTGGTTCAAGCAGTTGTGATATGAGTTATTCCAATCATGGAATAGGATGTATATGTTTTGAGTAGCCAAACTGTTGAAAGGGAGTTTCATTAGGTGTGTTGACTGCTTCCTATATATTTGTGGAAATTCTGGGAAAAGAAACACTCTTCTGCGGATTGGGATCCTGTTGTGTTACCTACAACTGTCCATGAGCAAACAATCCATCATTCGGCCTAGAGATTTTGGATCCATCATTCATTGGAGTCAACAGTCAGTATACTGGCAGCCAACTTTGAGTTCATCAGCCCTTGCACCTGCGTGAGTCAGGAAAAGCCTACAGCTTGCTGTTTGATCAAGAACTTGAGCCTTGTCAGCTTCTTTTAGTGTGTGAGCAATTTTCCTAACATAAATTTCTCTTTCTCTATATTTATATATAAGCTCACTGTTGTTGATTCTCTAGAGAACGCAGCCTAACACACAAGTCATAGGAAATCTTTTAACAACTTCAATCTTTTCTCCATTTACCATGATCCTGCTTATTGGTCTGGTTGTGAGGATTTTAATTTTCTTTATGCTGACGTGTAATCTGTATTGAAGATTCTAGTCTTTAATCTTCTTTTGTAAGTGCTCTAAGTCATCTTCATTCTCTGCGAACAAGGTTGTGTCATCTACATATCACATGTTGTTGATAAGTCTTCCTCCAATCCTGATGCTATGTTCTTCATATAGTCCTGCTTCTTGGCTTACTTGCTCAGCATACAGATTGAATAAGTATGGTTAATGGATACATCCTGGTGCACTCCCTTCCTGATTTTAAACCATGCAGTGTACCCTTGTTCTGTTTGAATGACAGACTCCTGGTCTTTGTAGAGATTCCTCATGAGCACAATTAAGTGTTCTGTAATTCCTACTCTTCTCAATGTTATCTATAATTTGTTATGATCTTCAGAGTCAAATGCTTTTGCACAAAAAAATATTTTGATGGTATTCTTTGCTTTTCAGTCAAGATCCATCTGACATCAGAAATGATATCCCTCGTTCCATGTCTTCTTATAAATCCAGCTTGCATTTCTGGAAGTTCCTAGTCAGCATGATGCTGCAACTATTGTTTAGTTATCTTCAGCAAAATTTTATTTGCAAAATTTTGCTTACTTCTTAATTGTGTGTGTGTGTATTCCTCTGAGTAACAAACCATTTCTCCATTTATTTGATGCCAAAGTCCTCATATGGAATAGCAAGAATTGTGCGCATTGTACTTTGTTGTGCCTAAGGCACTTGACTACTAACCAGAAGGCTAGCGGTTCAAACCCACCAGCCACTCCTGGGAAAGAAGGTTGGGCAATCTACTTCTGTAGTGATACCTCCTGGGAAACAGAAGGAGGGGTTGCAAAGAGTCGAGTCTGACTCAACGGCACATAACAACAACAATAACATACTTCTCAGTATTCTCCATGAGGATTTTGGCATCAAATAAATGGAAAAACAATCTGTTACTTAGAGGAACACAACATTCACACACACACAATTAAGAGATATTTATTTCCAAGACCTTGTGTTCAATATATATGCTGTACCAAATAGTAACTCAATGATCCTATAAATTGAGAATATGAAATTATTCTGTTGAATAAGTATTTGATTAACATTCACTCATTTGTCCATTCATGATAGCTAGCTCATGAATCCAATCCAGATTAACTACCAAGTAGAGTGAAATTAATATTAAAAATGGGAAACCTAAGACCTAAGGATCTCTGATCATGTAGTGGATAAAACATGTGGCTGCTAACCAGAAGATCAATAGTTCGAGCCTCCAGCTGCTCCAGGGGAAGAAGATGAATCTATCTACTTCCACAAAGATTTACTGCACTGGAAACTCAATGGGCATTGATATGAATAAGAATCAATTCAATGGCAGTGGGTTAAGACCTAAAGAGATGGAAAAGATTTTCTATTATAGCATAGAAAGGAAGAAGTGAAACCAAGATTTGAACTCTTGGCCACCTGACTTCAAAACTCAACTCTTTTTGCTCTACCATATTGCTTCCATAAAACGCAATTAAGACACCATAATATCAATCTGCCTGCCTTCAATTTCAACTCTGTTGTCTGAGTAATACAAATTTGACACTCATTTTCCTTAAAGAGAATCAAAGAAGATAGTTTAAAAGATGCCTAATTATTTAAAGTATTACCTTCATTTTGCACTTTTACTTGCAGATGCATTGCAGAATGTTATGCAGAGTACCTTATTATCTATTTTATGAGTGTTTTCAACATTAATGTTATTTTTAAATATGGCTTTGTTCATAGTCTTTGAATTAAGAATAATTTTTCCATTCCTTGTTTTTCCATTATCCTTCCTCTAATAGATTAAAAAAAAAAAGAAAAAGAAAAAGAAAAAAATCCAAGCTGTTAGTATATTTCTCTTTCAAGGAAGGAATGATAAATCTTTAAGGGGTTTACTAAACATTTACTTATCAAATATACCTTTTGGCTGTTTCTCCTGATTTTAGAATATAATATATACAAAATGCCTTTAAACAGTCAGTTTTATTGATTATGCAATGATCACTTGAGGCAAGTGACCCTTTTGATCACATTCACCATGGTTCATTCAAAGGTCATAGTTTAATGGCATGCAAAAGGGAAAAGCAAGCAGATTATGAACTGTAGAGAAAATAGAAGATTCACATCATAATTTTCTTAGCCAAGTTTTGAATGTAAATCACCATGATCCACTGACAATTGGCAGCTTTTTACATGGACCCAGACTTGTAAATAAATTTATGGATTGCCATGCAATTGTCAAAAGGAGGTGAGGGACAAAAAAGTTCTTGTTAAATATATTCTTGGATTAGTTTTTCAAGGTTCTGACAATTATTGTCAAAAATGTTTTTGCTGTTCATACACATTGGGAAGTTCCTCATGCTGCACAATGTCCTATTCATTGTTAGGTTCACTATACTCCTCTCATACTTTTTTCAGAACTTACTTAGCATCATAGCTTTGCATATGCTACCATCTTTATTAGAAATCCTCTCCTTCATTGTTTACCTGGCATTTCCTACTCATCTTTCAAAACAGGCTCAGACCATACCTTCTCTTTTGCAAGAAATGCAAAGCATTCTTTCTATCATGTTACAGTGGGCTCAATATCTATGCTTCCATACTAATGTCTTTAGAATTCTGTGAATCCTTCAAGAAAAGGAGCTATTTCTTTGATTGTCAATGCATGGAAACACCTAGCATCTAGTGGATAATCAGTTACTGTAAACTGAATATAAATTGTTAGATTGTAGACTAGTAATCTGACCTTAATTTTTATTGACATAGCAGTACTCATCAAACTTGTTCATTTCATGTGGTTTTGAGCAGATCTTTTCATGATACCTGAAGTTTAAATAGTTCTAGGTATGAGAAAATGTAGGTCTAAAGCAATGTACATTTTTCCAGAATTGTAAGGATTCAAGGAAAGCTGTAGGCAGACAGGTTTTTATCTGGGTAACCACAGAAAACCATGAATATCAATTGGCAGCCTGAGTTCTTGAGTTGGTTTTCTTATCTAATATAGAATGACCAGCTGGGTGAACTAATTAGCCTTTGGGTCACACTTATCTTCTGAGTCAGTCAGCTTGTCATATAATCATACATTAACACCACAAATTCACAGCTTAAAAAAATGACCTAGCAAGAAAGAAAATATTACACAAAAATGTTCTTAGTTGATTTTAGAGTTACATATAGTGTTTGAGGGAAAATGAGGTAGATAAAAAAGGAGGATTTTTTGTTGTGTGATTAATGTGATTTTTTTGGTTTCTATTATTGTTGTTGATGTACAAATCAGGAGGGATTTTTGATGAGAAAATGATAAATACAAAGGACAAACAGTTTCTCAATTTCTATCATTTTCTTTATATTCTTTACATGAATACACTAAAGATTAGGCTTGACAGAGATATCTTGATGCAACCATTATATATCTCCTAGAATTTCCCCAGGGGTTGTTTTTTAATGTTCTACTATTATTTCAGAAACCTTTAGAAAACATATTAGAATACCATGGAATTAGAAGAAAACTTGAGTTTATCTGACCTAAGTGTCTTACATGCATATTTTTTCTGAAAATGATGGTGCAAGTTAAAGACAATTCATTAGAAAATAAAATGATTTTCTTTGAAGACAGAGTAGAAAATGCTTAGGTTTAAATGTATTTGAACATTTTCTCTGATGCAAAAAAATACCAATATGTAATTTATATTATAGGCTGACTTCATGTTGTACATTTAAATCTTTCTTGAAAAACTGAGTTAAAAACATGCCTCTGGTAAATAATTTCCTCCATGATTTAATTTTTAATCTGGTGGGTTGAAAAAAATCCCATTGGCACCATTTTTGAAGGCCAACTTGAAGTTAGACATGAAACTAAACTTGATTTAGCATCTATAAATTAGACTACATTAGATGTTTTTGCTTAAACAAACTCACCGCATGTAAAGGATTCATGTACATAAAAAGAAAGTGGATTTCCTTCTAGAATATTTAACTTTAGTTTACATGTTTTATAAGTTATATTAAAAAGTCAAATTAATGTCAGTTTTAAATATTTTATTTAAAATATTATGTTTACATTATATTCAATATTTATAATTTGCTTTACAGATCTACTTCATAAAGAAATATGATAGAGAAAGACAGGAGAAATTGAAAAAAAAAAAAGAAGAACAATGCTTCTCCCCATTATAAACTGCTACCCTATTGATTATAGTCTTTCCTTAAAAGTCAGGGCCAAGTAATTCTATATTATTTTATTAATAATTTGTATTGTTTATATAAGAGATAGTGTTGTATATGAAATATCCAGCAGACAGTGCACCAGTTAGTTACCTTGGGCTCAGCAACAATAATGTACATAGTCAAAAATGGCACAGGAATGAAAGGGATTAAATAGGAAAGAAATGGGGAGAAAATGGAGAATAATACTCTGCCCTTACTAAATTTGTAATATTGGTGAAAGTAGCTTTGGTGGTGCAATGATTAAGTGCTCAACTCCTAACTAAAAGTTTTGTTGTTTAAACCACCAGCTGCTCTGTGGGGTGTGGAGATGGCTGATTTTCTTCCATAAAGATTAGAGCCTAGGAAACCCTATAGGGCAGTTCTACTTACGCCAATAGGATTGCTATACGTCAGATCAACCCAACAGCACACAACAACATGCATTGATAAAATACATTGTTATATTGCAAATCTTTATTACCATAGTTTTTGTTCATTCAACAAATATTTCCCAAATGCCTCTATGTGCCAGTTGCTTTGTTAAATGTTGTGGATACAAATTTAAGCAAGGTGAACATAATTACTCTATTGTGAGAATTTGTATTGTGTTAGAAAAAGAGTTAAGAATTTGGACAAATTATACTTAAAATAATTGTTATAATGTAAGTAAACTCACATGCAACATGGTGCTCTGAAGAAGGCTTCACTGAGGATGCAGTTTTGAACGGAGTTTTAAGGCAACACACTGCAATGAAATGCAACACACTGCTGCTGTCCAGTCGGATCTGACTCATAGTGACCCCTCCTTGGGTTTCTGAGGCGGTATCACTATGGAAGTAGATTGCCCAACCCTCTTCCGAGGAGAGCCCTGTGGGTTTGAATCACCTTCCTTCTGGTTAGCAGTCAAACACCCTAGGCACTATACCAAGGCAGGCTAATGTTAATATTCTAAACCACAAATGTCCCCCAGTCTTTATTTAATTAGGAAGAGTTAAGGAAGGACCAATGCCTCTGGGGAAGGAAGATGGGACAATCTACTCCCATAAAGATTTACCACCTCAGAAACCCAAAGGGGGTCACTATGAGTTGGAATCTCCTTGATCAGAGTAAGTTTCTATAAACCTGGGAACAAAGTATCAATACATTATCATATGAAAGTAAGCATTTCATTTTATCTAGGTATGCTTTTCTGGGTAAGCCTGGTCTTTGTCTCTTCATTCTTGGCAGGTTGGATGCCACTTGGTTTCTCAGAAGAAATCTCCCTCTTCTCTTTCCTGATTGGTGCCTCTGAAGAGGCCATTCCTGTATACTCAATCAACTGCTGCTACTAGTTCCATATTTGAAACATACCTGAATTCTGAATGAACTTTCTGCAATACTTTCCAACAAGGAGAGTTCTGTGGACCTCAAACTTCATTTCACATTACCTGAGATTATGTACTGCCCTCTTCTTTAATTTGACAGTTTAGACTAACATGATCGCTGCCTCTTGATATAATAATATACATATTTTTTGCATTGATGCAAAAAAAAAAAAAAAATTCCTGTCTTCAAATGAAAAAAAGCAAGCAAGCAAGAAATAAGAAGGAGGATGGGGTGGGGGAGAGGGAGGGAGAAAGGAAGGAAGGAAGGGAGAAAGGGGGAGGAAGGAAGAAGAAAGGAAGGTAGAGAGGGAGAAGAAAGAGAGAAAGAGAAAAGAAGAACAAAAGAAAGAAAGAGAGAGGGAGGGATTGGGGGAGGGAGAGAAGGAGGAAGGAAGGAAGGCAGGAAGGAAAGAAAAAGAAAAGAAAGAAGGAAGAAAGATAAGCAAAATGTGACTTGCTTATACACCTTCCATTTCATAGATAGTAAAGATCTATGCTGAGAAGTCTTTTCTCTTCACCCTGGAAATTGTAAAGGAAGATACTTCCTGCAAATAGATGTCAGAGGTGCTCCCATATGTCTTAAACTGCTAAAATGAGAAGTTGTTGATAGGAAATAAGATTTCTTTCTGGATATGAAATGTGTTCCTACTAGAACTTTGAGTAGAAGAGAGTTGCTCATTCCAAAAATTATGAGATATCCTTCCAAAAATAAACAGCCTTCCCATCAGATAGCAAGTGTGAAAATTAAAAAGACAAAGTTAATGCCTTAAAAGGAATTTTTTGGTAGGCTGTGGAGCATGAAAACTGTAGGGATTAAATGTTGTTGTTATTGTTAAATGTCATCAATTCAGTTCCACTCACAGAAACCTTATTTGCATAAGAACAAAATACTACCTGCTTCTGTGCCATTGTAGCAATTGTTGCTATACTTGATCCTTTTGTTGCAACCACTATATAAATCGATCTCTTTGAGGGTCTACTGATTTTTGTTGATCCTCTGATTTTCCAAGCATGATGTCTTTCTCCAGGGACCCATCCCTCTTGATAAAACATCTAAAGTATGTGAGAAGTCTTGCCATCCTCTCTTCTAAGGAGTGTTTTGTCTGTCTGTACTTCTTCCAAGACACTTTAGGTCATTTATCTGGTATTCCATGGTATATTCAATAGTATTTGGCAATGACATAATTCAAAGGCATTAATTTTCTGAGTTTTTCACTATTAATTATGCAACTTCCTTATGCATATGAGATGATTGAGAACACCATGGTCCGAAGCACCTTAGTCATCAAGGTGACATCTTTCTGTTTTAACACTGCAAAGAGGTCTTTTGTAGCATATTTGCACAATGTAATACACCATTTGATTTCTTGACTCTACTTACATGGGTTTGATTGTGGATCAAAGGAGAATGAAATTCTTAACAGCTTCAACCTTTTCTCCATTTATCATGATGTTGCTTACTGGATCATTTGCAAAATTTTTTACTTTCTTTTTATTGAGGTGTAATCCATACAGAAAGCTCTTTATCTTCATCAGCAATACTCTAATAAGTCCTCTTCACTTTCAGCAAGAAAGATTGTGTCTTCTGCATATCACAGGTTGTCAATGAGTCTACTTCTAAGTCTTGTACCACATTTTTTTCATGCAGTCCATCTTCACAGACTACTTGCTCAGTAATCAAGATCAAAGAAGTATGGTGACAAGATACAAAACTGATCTGAAACCATGTGGTATATACTTGTTCTGTTTGAATGACTATCTGTTGTTCTATGTGTAGGTTCCACAAAAGCACAATTATCTTTTCTGAAATTTCCTTTCTTCACAATGTTATCCATAATTTATTATGATCCACACAGTCAAATGTCTTTGCATGGTCAATAAAGGGAAAATATCTTTTCAGTATTCTCTGCTCTCAGCCAAGATACATCTGACATCAGCAACAGTACCTGTTGTTCCAAGTTCTGCTCTGAATCTGGCTTGAATTTCTGGCCGTTCCCTGTCTATGATGGGATGCAACTTATTTTTAATTCAGCAAAATCTTACTTGCATGTACTATAAATGCTATTTTCAGTAAATTTCACATCCTGTTGTAGTGAATAGCTGTTGTTGTTATTGTTGTTATGTGCCATCAAATGGGACCCTACTCATAGCAACCCCTTCTTGGGTTTCTGAGGTGGTATCACTATGGAAGTAGATTGCCCAACCTTCCTTGTGAGGAGTGGCTGGTGGGTTTGAACCACCAGCCTTCTGGTTAGTAGTCAAGTGCCTTAGGCACTACACTACCAGAGCTCCTATAAAATAGCTAAAGCATATTTAATCTTAGCATATTCTCTAATTGAAGACAAGCAAATTAGTATAAAGGAATTTATATTGTTTAAGTCCTTTATATACTTTAAGTATATTATGCTATATTCCTATAAAAATGAGGCTAATAAAAGTGTGTGTATATATATATATGTGTGTGTGTGTGTGTGTGTATGCACACATACATATACACATCAGTACACATGGCTGGTATGTTGAGAAGGCAGCATCTTTCTTCTTTAATCTTATTTTTGCAGTGTTCCTTACCCTACCCTCCCATCCCTGGTAAGCAACAAAGCAAGTTCCTTCCATATATAAACCTTTCCTTGATTTTTTAAAATGATGAAGTAATACAACATTTGTCCTTCTGGGATTGACTTATTTCACTCAACATAATGTCCTCTAAGTTCATCCACTTAATTCTGTATTTTGTAGATTCTACATTACTCTTTAGTGTCTTATAGTATTCCACTATGTGTATGTATTACTGTGTGTATGTATGTGCATTTAGTTATCTATTCTTCTCTTGATAGGTACCTAGGTTGATTCCATCTTTCTGCTGTTTAAATAGTGTTGTGATGAACATGGGTGTGCATATATTGGTTCTTGTCTTGGCTCTCACTTCTTTAGGATATATACCTAGTATGGGAATTGCTGGATCAAATAGTATTTTTAATTCCACCTTTTTAAGGAATTGCCATACTACTTTTAACAGTGGTTGTATCATTTGACAGTTTCACCAGCAGTGTATGAGAGTTCCAAACTCTCCACATTCTCATCAGCATTTGTTATGTTCTATCTTGTTGAACTTTGCCACTAGTGTTGGGGCAAGATGGTATCTCATTGTTTTGACTTACATCTCTCTAATAGCTAATGATTGTAAACATTTCTTCATGTATTTGTTGGCCATCTGGATATCTTCCTTGGTGAAGTGTCTATTCATGTCTTCTGCTTATTTTTTAATTGGTTTGCTTATCTTTTTTTGTTTTGGGGGTGTTGGAGTTTTCTATAAATTTGACATCTAAGTCCATTGTATTCAAATAAGAAGTTAAAGCTGTATTGAAGGAAGTGGTGAGAAATGAGGCTCCAGAAATTAATGGAATACTCATTGAGATATTTCAACAAACAGATGCCCTGCTGGAGCCACGCACTTGGTTATCCCAAGAGATTTGGAAGACAGCTATTTGGCCAACTGAGTGAGAGAGATTCATATTTATGCCCATTCCAAAGAAAGGTGATCCTACAGAATGTGGAAATTAAAGAACAATATTAATATCACATGAAAGTAAAATTTTACTGAAGATAATTAAAAAACGGTTGCAGCGATATATTGACAGACATCTTCCAGAAATGCAAGCTGGATTCAGAAGAGGATGCAGAATGAGGGATATCATTGCTGATGTCAGATGGATCTTGGTTCAAAGCAAAGAATACCAGAAAGATGTTTACTTGTGTTTTATTGACTATGCAAAATAATTTAATTGTGTTTATCATAAAAATTGTGGATAACATTGAGAAGAATAGGAATTCCGGAACATTTTATTGTACTCATGAGGAACCTGCACATAAACCAGGAAGCTGTCATTCAAACAGAACAAGGGACACTGAATGGTTTAAAATCAAGAAGGGAGTGTGTCAGGGTTGTATCCTTTCACCATACTTGTTCAATCTATATATTGAACAAATAATCTGAGAAGCTGCACTATATGAAGAAGCATGTGGCATCAAGATGGGAGGAAAAAAATAATTAACAACCTGAGATAAGCTGACAACACAACTTTGCTTGCTGAAAGTCAGGATGACTTGAAGCATTACTGATGAAGATTGAAGACTACAGTCTGCAGTATGGATAACATCTCAATATAAAGAAAACAAAAACCCTCACAACTAGACCTAAAACCAGCATCATGATATATGGAGAAAAGATTGAAGTTGTCAAGGACTTCATATTGCTTGGTTCTACAATTGACACCAATGGAAGCAGCAGTCAGGACATCAGACAATGTATAGAACTGGGCAAGTTGGCTGCAAAGGACTCTTTCAAGTGCTGAAGAGCAAAGATGTTTCCTTGAGGATTAAGGTGCACCTGAAACAAGCTGTGGTATTTTCAATCACCTCATATACATGTGAGAGCTGGACAATGAATAAGGAAAACTGAAGAAGAGTTGATGCTTTTGCAGTGTAGTGCTGGTGAAAAATGCTGAAAGTACCATGGACTTCTAAAAGAACTAACAAATCTGTCCTGAAAGAAGTGCAGCTGGAATTCTCCTTGGAAGTGAAAATGGCCAGACTTAGTCTCACCTAATTTCGTCCTGTTTTCAGAAGGGAACATTCCCTGGAGAAGGATGCTTGGTAAAGTGGAGGGTCGATGAAAGAGCGGAAGTCCCTCAGCAAGATGGATTGACATGGTGGCAGTGGTGATGGGCTCAAGTATAACAAGGATTGTGGAGCTGGCACGGAACTGAAAAGTGTTTCAATCTGCTGTTCACAGGGTTACTATGAGTCAGAGAAGACTCAATGGCACCTGACAACAATAACAACATTCCCCATAGGAGCTCTGGTGTCGTAGTGTTTAAGGCATTTGACTGCTAACCAGAAGGCTGGCAGTTCAAACCCACCAGCCACTCCTTGGATGGAAGATTTAGCAATCTACATTCATAAAGATATTGCCTCGGAGACCCAAGGAGGGGTTGCTATGAGTCGAATAGACTCGAGGGCAGTGAGTTTGCAGTATCATAAAGTTAAATATTATTTTCATTTTACAAGAGAGAACAACTGAGCCTTTGAGAATTTAGGTATTTTTCTATAGCCTCAACAAACAAACAAACAAACAAAAACACAAATCCACTGCCATCAAGTCACAATCATAGCAACCCCCATAGGCCTTCCAAGTCAGTAAATCTTTACAGAACTAGATTGCCCCATCTTTCTTCCACAGAGCAGCTGGTTGGTTTGAACACCAACCTGGTTAGCAGCTAAATGCCTTAGGCACTGCATTATTGGACTTTGATTGAAGTTCTCCCTGAACATAAATCCTACTTCCTTCTAACTTTACTGTCTGCAAAGCACAAAACATAGCTCCTTAGGAAGGAGTTAAATAACATAAATCTGTCTTTATATATGAACTTGCTAGTTGTCTCAAATTAATTTTGATTCATGACAACTCTATGCATAACAGAAGGAAATTTCTCCCTTTCTTGCTCCATTTTCATGTATCTTGATTGTTGTAGCTATTGTCTATCCATCTCATTGAGGGTTTCTCTTGTTTTTATTGACCCTCAATTTCACCAAAAAAGACATGCTTTAGCAGTGATTGGTTTTCCTAAAGACATGCACAAAATAAGCAAGATGAAATTAGCCATTCTTATTTTTTTAATGATAATGATTGAACAACTTGATGAACATAATTAACATAATTGAAATGCACAAGTGAAATGGCAAATATTACGTTACATGTATATTTACCACAATAAAAATAAAATTTAATAAAACCACTCAACAGCCACTATTTAGTTTTGCTTTATTTTAATGTATGTTGCCATTGGATTGGTTCTGAATCATAGAGACTCCACGTATATCAGAGTAGAGAACTGTGCTCTACAAGGTTTTTTTTTTTTTCCATTTTCTGCATTTTTTTTTTAATTTTGTCTTCCCCTTTACTCAAATTACTATGTGTGTACCCTCTAGTTTGTGGTTTGTCCTCCCTTTCCCACCCACTCTAGTAACCATCAAAGTATAATTCATTTTATAAAATTCATTTTTTTCATTCTTTCACAATAGTACTCTAATATAATATTTGTGCTTTTGTGAATGACTAATTTAACTCAGCATAATATCCTCTAAGTTCATCTGTCTTATCAGATACTTTGCAGATTTATCATTGTTTTATGTTGTGTAGTATTCCATTCTGTGCATGTACCATAGTTTGTTGATCCATCCCTCTGCTGATGGGCATTTAAGATTTTTCCATATTTCTGCTGTTATGAATAGGAAATTTAGCCATTTTTGTGTCTAAGGACCATGTCAGTGTTACTTATTCTAGTACACATTTGTGCTTTCTTCTAGCAGTCCTTGTTATGTTCAATATTGTTTGCCAGCACCACAATTGCAATATATCAATTTTTTCTGCATTGCTTTCTTATTATCCAGGTTTCAGATACCTAAGAGTTAATTGGAAAGACCATGGTTTTTACTAGGTTCACTTTAGTCATTAAAGAGGCATCTTTGCATTTTGCAACTTTGAAAAGGTCTTTTGTAGCAGATGTGTGTATCAGTATTTTAACTCAGACTTTGAGAGTACTCCCATCCAAGTTTGAAGGATATATTCCAGATGAAGAGGTCTTTCATATATCCAATATTCTTGGTAAAGTGATATGTATGTTGGTTGTGACTTCCTCTATATGCATAGTTTTTGTGATGATATAGGTTGTGATTTGGGGTGGTGATTTTACTAAATGTTTAGGATCTCTGGTGCTGCTCCAGTAGACAATATCACAAGTGGATAGCTTTAACAAACAAGGATTTATTTGCTTCCAATTTGGGGGTTAGAAGTCTGAGTTCAAAATGCCAGCTCTAAGGGCTGGGTGAAAGCCCCTCAAACTTGGACTTGAGCTCTGCCTCTTGCTCCTGGCCCACTGAAACTGGAGTCATCTCATAGCTTAGGCAGCTGCCAGATGCTGAGGCTGACAAACCCAAGATCAACAAATAAAATGGCACAGTCTGAAGAATATCAAGCAATATGGCAGGCCACTGATTAAAGTCCATTAATAGTCCCAACATTGGCAGACAGCATTGCAAGCCATTGAGATAATGACTTGGCTATATGCAGGGTCTAAGCTTACTAAAAAGCTGAGAGAACTTTCTCAAAGCTTCTTCTTATATACTGGAAGAAGACCATATCCTTAAGGATGTGCTGCTCCAGTAGATTCCCCCATGCAGTTGATTAGTTGTCTCATTATGAGGAATAACTACCTCCAGCTTCCCAGCCATTCAAAACTAGGCCAAGGCAAATTTACACACAATTCAACTACCACACTAAGGCATTTTCTGTTAGGTTGATTTCACTTAACTAGTTGCTTTCAACAAAGAAAAGCTATATTTTATAATCAAAGGAAATCCTCATCAATAAAGGACTAGAGTTGATATCTTCAAGAGTTTCCTCTCAAAATACTCACTACATCCCCTTGCAAAGTATTCGTTCTAACCCTTCTCCTGACCCATCCATCCAGTACTTTCTGGAGTCATAAACATGCACGAAAATAAACAAATTAGTTACTCTAACCCAAATGAAATAAAATGAATTTGAATGCAGAAATACCAGGCCATCTGTTTGGTAATGTGGATTGATGCAATAGAAATGCCTGTTGGAATCACACAGAGTAACACAGATTACTACATAGGTCCCAGAAACCCTGAAATAGTTAGCAAAGAAATGATGTTATATCACTTTTCAGCACTTTCTTCTTTGATCTGCTTAAGTAATACTCTTGCTAACAATCAAAATATTAATGTAACCTCTCAACTTCCCTAATCTTAGAAAATATTGGCTAGCTGCATGTATGATAAAATGTGTAACATTATTTACAATCATATATGATTTATCTCATTGGCTCATCCCCATAGATTTGATGCACTGAACACCAAAGATAGAAGACCAGACAAGTTGTGGAACGACATCAAGGACATGTATGAAGAAAAAAAAATTCATTAAAAAGACAAGGAAGAGACAGCAAGGACATTCCAGACACAAATGATTGGAAAGGTGAGATATTCCCCTTGTTACTTGACTGCTAATCAGAAGGCTGGCAGTTCAAAGCCACCAGCCACTCCGCGGAAGGAAGGTTGGGCAATCTACTTCCATAGTGATACTGCCTTG
>NW_006921612.1:17151995-17154145 GCF_000298275.1 Orycteropus afer afer | reverse complement strand
TTCCCTTCCCAGATTCTAGTTCTCAGCTTTTCCTTTCTTCCATGTTTCTGATTCCCATTTATTTTTCTTTCTTTTTTAACCCTATTTCTTGTTTTTCTGTTTGCATTTTTCCCCTTTCATTCTTCATTATTCTCCTGTTGTACCTCTTTTCTATTATTGCCCCCTCCCCAGATATTATGAGGTTTGTCTTTTCTTTTCTTTTTTCTGTTATTGTTCTTATGTATTTATGTGATGTGTTTTTTTCTGCTTGCTTTTACTTTTTTGATGGGTTTTTGGTTGTTGTTTTGTCTAACTGACTGGGAAACAGTAATGATACCCATATAACACAACCACACCTGCAATTCCTCCAGCTGCACTTATTGAGTGAGAGCCACCACTTCCTTCTTCACCAAATGGCCAATGATAAGTGACCACCAAGAAGAGCCTGACCCACCCTTAACTGCTCTTCTCAAACAGTTAATAGAAATCTAAATTCAACAATGCCTCAATGGCTCAGAGAAAACAGAACATCACAAACCACACAAAGAAGAAAGATAAAGTGGCAGAAACAAAAGAGCAGAATACAGACCTAGAACACATCCCTGAGGAAGAAGCAGCATTGGAACTTCCTGATAAAGAATTCAAAATAATTATCCTTAGGTATCTTCAAAGGATTGAGAGACAGATCAAGGAAAACACTGACAAAATTAAGGAAAACATAGACAAAACCCTAGAACAATTTCAGGAGAAAATGCAAGAATAAATTTATAAAATAAACAAAAAATTAGAAACAGTACAAAAACAACAAATAGAAATCTAGAAGATTTATACTAAGATTTCAGAAAGAGATAACACATTGAAAGGGCAAAGAAGTAGAATCAATGAAACGGAAGACAGAATTAATGAGATTTAAGACAAATAGCTGAATACTTCTTTGGTAAGAGATCAATCAGAAAAAAAGATCCAAAGAAAATGAAGAAAGCCTAAGGTTCATGTGGGATACCATAAAAATGAATAACCTGCATGTAATCAGAATTTCAGAACAGGAAGAGGAAAAGAAAACCAATGAAAAAATTGTCCAAGATTTGTTGGAAGAGAACTTCATTGATATGGTGAAGGATGAGAATATATCCATTCAGGAAGTCCTGTGAACACCAAACAGGATAGACCCCAAAAGAAAATCACCAAGACATATCATTATCAAACTCATCAAAACCAAAGACAAAGAAAGAAATCTGAAAACAGCACAGGAAAAATGAAAAATTACCTAAAAGGGCAACCAATAAACCAAGCTCTGATTTCTCAGCAGAAACCATGCAAGTGAGAAGACAAAGGGATGATATATATAAAACCTTGAAAGAGAAAAATTTTCAACCAAGAATTATATACCTGGCACAATTTTCCTTCAAATATGATGGTGAAATTAGATTTCCAGATAAGCAGAAATTAAAGGAATTTATTAAAACCAGGCCATCCTTACAAGAAATACTAAAGGAGTCCTTTGAACAGAGAAACCATTATAGTAAATGACAACTGACTATTAATACACAAGATGACATAACCCAGAAATCAACACAGCTATGGAAGCAATCAAAGTAATATAAGATCACAAGCTTGTAAACAGGGAACCAGAGATATCAATTGGCAAATGAGGACAACTAGAAACCAAAAAGAGGGAAAAAAATAGTATACTTACAGAACTTCTAAATGTTAAGGAAATCAAGAGAGTTGCCAGATAGAAAAGACTGTTCTAAATGTGGGGAGAAAATTATAAATCACGGGTAACTTCAAAGAAAAATGATAAACTTTCACAACACAATAAAGAAGAGGACAAGCACAAATATTTAGCAAATACTAAAACAAAAGCAACAAAGGAAATGATAACACAATTCACAAACATAATGAGCTCATCACAGAAAATTACATGGAACAAAGAAACCAGGTACACCACACAAAACCACATAACAAAATGACAGCAAACAATTCATACTTGTTGATAATTAGACTGAATGTCAATGGATTCAATGCACCACTCAGAAGACAGAGTTTCAGAATGCATAAGAAAATATAACCCATCAACATGCAGTCTACAAGAGACACATCTTAGACATAAAGACAAAAACAGACTAAAAATCAAAGGTTGGAAAAAGATATATCAAGCAAATGGAAAC
>NW_006921612.1:17135491-17136147 GCF_000298275.1 Orycteropus afer afer | reverse complement strand
TCAGCTGATCTTTGACAAAGGCCCCAAATCCATTAAATGGGGATGAGAATGTTTGTTTAATAAATGGTGCTGGCAAAACTGGAGATCCATTTGCAAAAAAATGAAAAAAGATCTGCACCTCACACCATACACAAAAATGAACTCCAGATGGATCAAAGACTTAAATGTGAAACCTAAAACTATACAGTTCCACAAGGAAAATTTAGGGACAAATTTAGGGGCCCAATATATGGCATAAATAGACTATCAATCATAGTTCAAAATGCACAGACAGCAGAAGAGAATCCAGATGATTGGTGCCTTTTAAAAATTAAATTTTTATGTGCTTCCAAAGACTTCTCCAAAAGAATCAAAAGAGAACCAACAGATTGGGAAAAAATGTTTGGTAATAACATATCTGACAAGGGACTTATCTCTAGAATTTATAGAAAACTCCAACACCTCAATAACAAAAAGACAAACAATCCAATTAAAAATGGGCAGAAGACATGAATAGACACTTCACCAAGGAGGATATTCAAGAGGCCAACAAACATATGAAGAAATGCTCATGATCACTAGCTATTACAGAGATGGAAATCAAAACAACAATGAGGTACCATCTTGCTCCAGCACTAGTAGCAAAGTTCAACAAGACAGAAAATAACAAATGCTGG
>NW_006921612.1:17129715-17134334 GCF_000298275.1 Orycteropus afer afer | reverse complement strand
ACTGGGATCTTAAAAGCTAGCAAGCTGCCATCTAGTTGCAATGATGGGTCTCTCCTCATCCAGAGCAAAGAAGAATAAAGAAAACCAAAATTCATGGAAACAATTAATCCTAGCGACTGGTACACCATCTGATCTGCAGCCTATACAACTATGAGACCAGAGGAACTAGATGGTTCCCGGCTACCACTGTCATCCACTTGGAAGGGGATTTATGTAGGAGATCCTTGATAGAGAGGGAGAACAATGTGGGATAAAACTCAAAATCATTTGGAGAAAAAAAAAATGTGGGAACCAGTTTTCCTGGTCTGATAGAGCCTGGTGGAACCACTGAGACTATGGCCGCTAGCTGTCCTTCAGGTCTGGAATTGAACCCACACCTGTGGTTTCCAGCCAAACAAAATACAGGCATATGAGTGAAACATTTATCTCAAGGAGATATACTCCTTGGAGAGAACAATCATGGAAGAAAGAAGGGCTGCTTATGCACAGGGAGACAGCTCAGGTGGCAGGAGTGTATGGAGAGATGGACACTGGGAAGAAGTAACTATGGGGAGGAAGTGGTATGGGAGCTGTTGAATTGTGAAACTGTGGTCAATGATATGAGACAAAGGATATGTGAACTGCTGTATGCAAAGTGAATTTGCTCTGTAAATCTTCACCCAAATCACAATAATAAATAAATAGATAGATAGATAGATAGATAGATAAATAAATGAAAAAATAAAGAATTAGTGGAATGCAGAAAAAACAAAAAAGAAAATGCCAAAAAAAAGAAAGAAAGAAGAGAAGAAAGGACCAAAATGAGCATTTTAAACCAATATATCCAACAATTAGAAAAAGAACTGCAGGAAAATCCTACAGTCACCAGAAGAAAGAATATAATAAAGATTTGAGCAGAAATCAATGAAACAGAAAATAGAAAGACAATAAAAAAATCAACAAGACTAGAATTTGGTTTTTTTAAAAGATTAATAAAATTGACAAACCACTCATAAATTTAACAAATGAAAAGTGAGAGAATACAAAAACCATTGCAGTCCAGTGCACTGCTAAGCAACAATTGTGTTTTTCTATTTATTCTGATGAAATCCTGTACCCAATAGTATCATTCTATTTCTTGGTTGTCTTTCATTATCATTTTCTCCTTAATGGAGGGCACTGTGAAGTTGATATATAAACTAAATGAGCCATTATTTCTGAAAAAATGCATTGTTGCTGAAAATGAAAATAAATAAATACAAACATATGTAAATTTTGTAGAATCATTGCCTGATTCAAGTTTTTGAAAGTCCTTCTGTACTGCCTAAAATCAAGCCCTTTTCAAGTTACCAGTCTCTGCTTATTTTTTAACCAAAGATATTTATTTATTTCCAGCAGCAACTTCATTGAGCTATACAAAACACTTTATCTCACAATTCCAAAAAGTAGCATTTAACTGCTCCATGAAAATTGCTTCTTCACAAATAGTTATTGGTATCACCATATACCAAGTTACTCAAATTAGAAACTTCAACTATTCTTGATTTTCTCATAACTGTCTACCCTAATTCAACCTGCAGTCAATTGTAACATTGTAAATTCTGCAAAAAATTATTCATGAATATTATCCTACTACTTTTCTCTGTCTCCCTTTTTCAGTTTTTATCAGTTTTATTTAACCTGATTAATGGTCAGCCAACTAAATTATCTTTATCTAATTTTGGTTGCTGTTAAAAATACAAAATTGTACTTCTGCCCTTTCTGCTTATAAACCTTATTAAGTCCTCTTTGGTCATAGTATAATGTTTAAAATCTTCAATAAACCATACACATCCTTACCATTCTGGCCCCAACTTCTCTTACAAGTCTAACTCATAACACTTTTTCTATTTTGTATGCTATTCTTCAGTTACCCACAACTAACAGCTCCTTTTCCTGGAAAATAGATAGCATGTGTCCTTTTCCAGACAGAAAGAGACTTAGCAGAATTCTAGACACAGAGGCATTCAACAAATGTTTATTAAATTAAATGGTATATTTGGAATTCTCTACCACATCAGCAAGACTTGACCTCTCTTTCTCAAATTCACACAACACTTAACTGTATCTCTCTCACAACTGACTGACTGTTAGAACCAGAATACTGAGATGGTTTAAGAGAAAGAGGTTCTCTGTGCAACTTTGAAAGAATGTTGGCCATTGATTCTAGTGACAGGTAATGTATAGTCATTCATGAATGCAGTGGACTAGGTGGTAGAATAATTAAAGAAGGAAATATTAATGAGGTAGATATCATGGCCCAAATAAGTCAGTGGACCATGGGAAACTGACCCATCTTGTGCCTAACCATCAGGGGCTACTGATGCTAGGATTATCTCTAGGCTTAAAAAAAAGAACAAACAAACAAACAAACAAAAAACTCACTGGAGCTATAGGCGGCACTAAGAAAATCAGCACGGAAACATGGACTCAGTCATATTTAATTAATGGCTTGACAGAAAAAAATCTGTTCTTTGCAGTCAGTAAAGCTGAATATAAATCCTGGAATCGCCACACAATGTACTGTACTGTAGGTCCCTGGGACAAACTCCAAACCAAACTCACTGCCGGTCCAGATGACTTGACTCATAGCAACCTCTCCTTGGGTTTCTGAGGTGGTATCTCTATGCAAGTAGATTGCTCAACTTTCCTTCTGAAGAGTGGCTGGTTAGTTTGAACCACAAGGTTTCTGGTTAGCAGTCAAATGCCTTAGGTGTTACACCGCCAGAGCTCTATTTAATAATTAGCCTTTCTCATTCTAATTCCTAACAGGAAACAATGTTACACTTCTCACTCTAGGAAGTTGTAATGCGCATAAGTAGATAATGCCTGTGATGGTGCCTGGCACATGGTAATCATTTAATAGATACAAACAAGTATTAATTTTAAAACATTTTTTTAAAATTATGTTTGAGCCTAATTTAAGGTGTTCTTCCCAATCAACCACATAATTATTTTACAATATTGAAGACTCATATTACAAGATAAAAATTAGACTTAGTGAAATATACTGTGATAGTTGGAGCTGTGTGTCAACTTGGCTGGACCATAATTCTGTGTGGTCTAAGCAGTTGTGATGTGATATTTCCATGATGGGATCAGATGAATATGTTTTGAGCAGCCAATCCATTGAAAGGGAGTTTCCGTAGGAGTGTGGCCTGCTTCTAGTATATTTATGGACATCCTGGGGAAAGATACACTCTTCTGTGGATCGGGATTCTGTTCTGTTGCCTACAACTGTCCATGAATGAACAATCAGCCATTAGGCCTGGAGATCTTGGATTCATCATTAGTTGGAGTCAACAGCCAGTATACTGCCTTCTGACCTTGAGCTCCTCAGCCCCTGCAGATGCCAGAGTCAGGAAAAGCCTCCAGCTCAACATTGATCCAAGGACTTTGGACCAAAGTTTCTATAAGTGTGTGAGCCATTTTCTATAAGATAACTTTCTCTTTCTCTCTGTATATAAGCTTCACCGGTTTTGTTTCTCTGGAGAACACAGTCTAACACATATACCTATTATTGTTTGTGTGCTCCTGAGTTTATTCCTACTCTTAGAAACCCTATAAACTCAAACCAGATTCAGTGCTGTCGGGTCAGTTCCGACCCATAGTGATCCCTCCTTGGGTTTCTGAGGGAATATCACTATGGAAGAATATTGCACAATCTTCCTTCTGAGGAGTGACTGGCATGTTTGAACCACCAGCCTTCTTGTTAGTAGCCAAATGCATTAAGCATGACACCACCCAATAGGACAGGGTAAAACTACTCTATCAGATTTCCTAGGAGCTCTGGTTTTGTAGTGCCTAAGGCACTTGACTACTAACCAGAAGGCTGGTGGATCAAATCCACAATTCATTCCTCAGAAGGAAGATTGGGCAATCTACTTCCATAGAGATACCACCTCAGCAACTCAAGGAGGGGTCTTTATGAGTCAAATCCACTTGATGGCAGTGAGAATCAGTACAGATGCATATAGAAGTCTTTCCTCCCACAGAGCTGCTTGTGGGTTCAAACCAGTGTCATTTTTGTTAGCAGTCAAGTGTTTAACTACTATACCATTATTGTTGTTAGGTGCCGTCGAGTCGTCTCTGACTCATAGCGACCCCATGCACAGCAGAATGAAACACTGCCTGATCCCACGTCAGCTGCACGATCCCTGCTATGCTTGAGTCCATCATTGCAGCCACTGTGTCAATCCATCTTGTTGAAAGCCTTCCCCTCTTTCATCGACCCTCCAACCTACCAAGCATGACATCCTTCTCCAGGGAATGGTCCCTTCTGACAAAATGACCAAAGTAGGTGAGACTAAGTCTGGCCATCCTCATTTCCAAGGAGAATCTCAGCTGCACTTCCTCTAGGACAGATCTGTTGGTTCTTTTGGCAGTCCATGGTACCTTCAGCATTCTTCTCCAGCACCACAACTCAAAAGCATCAACTCTTCTTGGGTCTTCCTTATCCATTGTCCAGCTCTCACATGCATACGAGGTCATTGGAAATATCATGGCTTGTGTCAGGTGCACCTTAGTGTTCAAGGAGACATCCTTGCTCCTCAGCACTTGAAACAGTTCCTCTGTGGTTGACCTTCCCAGTGCTACACGTC